>NW_024386812.1:0-37522 GCF_900408965.1 Simochromis diagramma
GATAAAAATTGTGCTGCTCTGAGCCTTGATGAAGCAATATTGCACGAAAATGAGGAAGTTATTTCACTGAAATATTTGTGACTTTGACTATAAAAAGACTAACATAGAAACCCCCCTGAGAATGATCCATTTCAGTATGCATTTTGGGTTAAAGCTGAATACATGTCACATTAAACCTTTGTCACTGCTATATAGCTAAATCTGTTTCCCTCTTAAAGCTATGATTGACCTACTGCTCTACTATATATTTCTATCACATCTTTGCCACAGACATATTTCAAAACCGCTATTTCTGGAATATTTCCATTGTACCACAGCTTTTTACTCTGTAAGGCACCCTGCTGACAAATGGTTACTTTTACAAGAAACAAAGCATTAAGTTGAGCAGACAAACAAACTTTGTGTTTTACAAAAACAAGTTTAATTGAAAAAGTCTGAACTTTTGTTTTCAAGTATGACAACTTGTCAGTTCAGTCCGTTGTTGATCGCGTCTGCAGGAGACCTAACCACTGAACCATATTTGTGCATGCACATTAATAAGAGATGTCTCACTCTTGAAGGAGTTGTTTGAGCCTTTTCACGCTGTAAGTCCAGCTTTTTGCTGTGGTTGGTCAGCTGTGTAAAGTCAAATCAAATAATCAAAACTCCCACATATTATTCATGCAGCACATTTAAAAACAACTGGAGCTGACACATTTAGGGAAATGCAATATCAGAAATATGTGCAAGAAAATAAGAGACCATAATAAAATCAATATGAAAATACAATAAACCATAACAGAATGCCATTTTTGTTTGCTGTGTTTTTTCTGCTCAACTTTCATTTGCATGCATCATAACGGCAACACTGCCGGGAAGTGTCAAATGTCAGGCCTACGTGGATCACGAAGAGAAAGTTAGTCAGTGCTTCACAATTAGATTTTTAGGAAGAAAATCATAATGTTTGACATTTTGCTCATGAAAGCACTTCATATACAGCATGTACATATATATAACAATTCCCTACATAGCACGTCAGCACAAACTCCTCATATCAGCTGTAAGCATCGTGGTGATGATTTGGGCTTCTTTAGAAGCCACAGGATGTGGCCACCTTGCAGTCAGTGAATTTGGAGCTTTGTATGCCAAATGTCAATTTTTGTATAGTCAAATGTAAGACCTAATGTTCAAACAGCTTAAGCTTGGTGTAATTTGGGTCATACAACAGGACGATGATCCCAAGCACAGTAGAAAATTTATTAAAGAATGGCTAAAAAAAGTAACAATCGACGTGTTTCTATGGCCCAGTCAAAGGTTTGATGCTCTAGCAGGACCTCAAGAATATTCTGGGCATAAAAACTACCCACAAACCTCAATGTATGAAGCACTGTTGTAAAGAAGAGTGGGACAAAATTATCTCCACGATGTTGCGAGAGACAGACAAATAATTACAAAATTATAACTTTAACTTATGCTGGTAAATGTGGTTTTATGAAAGTAAATCGTGGGGATGTACTTGCGTTCTACAGGACTGCAATACTTGTAGTGTGAAAGATTTTGTCCCTTAAGCTTAGTGATTTTTGTTTTTAAGATGGAGTTGGCATTCTGTTTGTCAGACATGAAAATAGAATACTGAAATTAAAACTGAAAGCTCACACTATACTATAGTCTAATGTGTTAGTGTACAGAGCCAGCACAACCAAAAATTACCACCATCTTAATGTGTTGTGCCTCGGCGTCTGTTGTATTTTTCCAGCCACACTGTGTTACTTTGATGGATCAACTATTTATGCAACCATTATGCAGGGAATCATAGTGTTCTTAAAAATGATAATTCATCACATTGAAGCCATGTTTTTGTTAAGCTGTAATGGATTTTAAAACATTTGCAGATTTTGAGACACTGTTGTTGCTTTTCAAATCAATGACAAATATATATTGTCATTGATTTGAAATGGATGCATACATTTAGCATTGATAATGCAGTATAGAAAAAAACAGACATCAATGTCAAATTTTGTATCTTTTTCTGACACTGAAAAAAATGAAACATCTTTCTCACATCTTACTGTAGATGCAGTACACTGTGAGCAACATGTGAGCACATGAACCCCAAGGGAAACTTGACTGCATCATTCATCATCAACAAAATAGGTAGCATTGAACACATTGTTTAAAGATGGCATGGAGGAACATAAAAGAGAGAACAGCAGAGTGTCTTCAACATCGGTAGAAACGATACTATAATGTATCTATCACAGAAAATTAATAGAAAAGAAACACGGGACACACACACGACTGCAAAAGGAATCCAACAACTCAGTAAATAAATCTAACAAAAAGATTAAAAAGGTGTGAGACATTTGAAAACGAGGCTCAAGATAAGAAAACATGCAGACGTTCGTTTTAGTTTTTCATCCAATTACATGAAATAATTACGACATTTTTGTAACATATTAACAAAGTGTGTATATCATATTCAGACAAAATAAGTAGATGGTGCCCGATGGTCCATTTCTGTTTTCCATAAAATAAATGTTTTCACAAATTTAATCGCAGTCAATCATGAATATAAGACCAAATTTTTAGTATAAGAGCATTTAAAAATAGTCATGTCAGGGTTCAATCTGTGAAGAACAAAACATGATTAATAAGACATATATTGCTTGTAAAATATTTTGTGCCTTCACTTGATCCTACTATCGCACCTGATTTTGTGAGTCTTTAATCATTACAATGTTTTCATAGAAACTGAATTCAGTTTGTAAATGACTTTTACTTTTCTAATGTCTGTTAACTTTGTGACTTCAACCATATCAAGTTCAATAATGAGTTTTTTATTTGCTCTCCATGGACCTCATTTTGGATTAAAAACTGTTGAATGGTTCGGATGAAACAGGGTACCTTTGTTGCCAGGCAAAAGCTTGAGAAGCATCCACATGGAAATAATTAAAAGCATTAATAAAGGAGAGACAAACAAGCGTTTTGAACCGACAGATTCCCATGTAAGGATGCTGTTTTTGTCACAAGAGACAAAACAGATATCAAATGTGTTTTTTTGTGTTTGAGGATCTTTAGATGTAAATCATATTCATTAAAATGTTCAATTTAATTATCTCTATGTGAGCACATTTGTGTGACGTCTTATTCAGCATGAGTGATTTAGAAATTATTATGTGTGTCTTGAAATGTAATTTTTTTTAATCAAGACTTTTTTATATTTAGAGAGATTGAGGTGTGTCAATTTCCTTTATTCATAATTAAAACAAATCACTTCAAGGATAATACTTCCTGTTTGAAAATCAATTGGCAAATCCATGTGCATCAGTGTGCATGGCATGGGTATCTTACACATCTGTAAAGGCCCATCTCTGGTAATGACTGATGGTAGTTTTGTAACAGTACATACGGTGGCTGAAAAAGTATATTTCTCTGGAAAAATATCTGGCCTTTCTTACTTCAGCAAGGCAATGCCAAAGTCCAGGTCTAAACTGGTCTGCTTGCAATCCAGACCAATTACCTACTGGAAATGTTTGGCACAGTATAAAACATCAAAAACCACAGCACAGGCATCTCACAGCGCTGTTCAGCTGCCAAAATTGTCCTTTAACTTCCTAGGACCTGGCATCCACATATGGGACATCACATTTTGAGTTTTCTAGACCACAATACTACATTTTGCTCTTTCAAATGAGCCACATGCTCAAAGGGGCACAATTGTTGTTAAGGTGTGTATGGTTCTGTCAGTTGTTAAGAAAGACTGCGAAGACGTTTGGTTGAAAAGCATTCAGATGGTAGTTAAAGGTGGAGGTGATAGAAACATGTCAGCAACACTTTCAAAACATGCAAATAATTTTGCCTTTGTTCTGCGATATTATTAATTAAAAAGGTGAGTTATTTATAATTATATAAATTATATAATTTAAATTGTGTTGCATATTTAATTAAAAAAGTAACTATATGGAACACGTTACAATTTTGCAGGATTTGAGGGACCAAGAATTTCTTCCTTCCTTACATTTGATAGTTGACTTTGTTTTGTTGGCAAGAGCCAAAGTAATTATTCTCAGTCTGAACAAACAATTGATATGAATGAAACATTACCATTCTGAGTTTCTGATTATTATTGTTTTTTCAATTACATGCATTGTTTCTTGAAAGCTGTTCATTAAAAAACGAAACAATTTGCTATCTTTCTATTTCGTAGCTTTATACATAATTCTTTCTGTTTTGTTATTTCTTTTTTCCTTCTCATCTCACATTTTTGTTTTCATGCAGCTCGCATTAACTTCTGTTTGGAAATTGTTTTTGAATTTCTTACCAATAAAGTGTAGGCTTCAGGCTAAAAGGATTGTGAAAGAAATCTTGTAAGCTTTGAGATCTATTTGGAAGCCATTTTGTCATTTACCCATGCACTTACTTAACCACGTGAAAAAAACCTGTTCACTATCAGTAATGCGCACTTCAGAAAGCACTAACGATATCCTTGCCAGGAGGTGCACTCCCACATCAGTATGACCACCTGCGTGTGATTTTGCTGTGCAGTACATGTATGATACATATCCTTCATGTACTAGCGTGCATGTTTATCTGCTCCTCTTAGAGACTTCCTGCTGTTTATTTTCAGACACAAGAGTGAGGGAGCCATAATTGCCAGACCTTAAAAGCGCTGGCCTTTTCTGAATCAAATAACATGTGACTTTGAAGAGAGCATTTCATGTCTTCAAAGGGAAGTCAGTGAGGGGGAGAGAGAGGCAAGGGGAGGATGAGGAGGCGGGGGGGAAACAGAGAAAGGATAGACGGAGAAAGGATAGATAAATATCCCTGACGTTCGCGTACATTTCGGTAGCTGCTACATCTCGACAGACACCTACTTAGATGGAGGAGAGGATCTTTGCAGGTCAATGTGGAGGCCTTTTGACTGATTATTCCCAGAAGTCATTAAATTTGTTTTGTATTTAAATCATGAGGACACATCACTTGAGCCTTAAAAAGTTTGGGAATGCCCTCCCGCATTTCTAAGAAAGGTTTAAAGATGTTAAAATGCAAGCATGAGCAGGGCTTCTGGGAATTGATTTAACTTCCTTTTCTTCTATTTTTAAGATTCAGAATGCGTCTTACAAGTTGAATTTTGGACATTTTCCTTACCTGCTCTGTTGTTATGGTACAATTCCCATATAACTCAAAAGCAATGGCTTTGTTGGTCTTTTTTTATCCTATTGTTTTTCCTCTCTAAAGATTTTTGGTGGCAGCAACTGAGGGATTTTTTTGACTGACAGCACGCTGTAGCAGGTTTTTCTCACCATCATTATTCTTTTCACTTTGTCTTTTACTGTGGCAGTTAAAACTCTGATCTGGCCCTTTCAGGTTTCTTCTTTTGTGCCATAAGAGGTTTTCTTTGTCTGCTTCAGTTTTGCCTTCATTATCGACTGTTTGTCACACCCCTCTTATGGATGCTTAAGTCACATTCTGACATGTTGCATAATATCCCAGTGAATGAAGTGAGGACCTGTTTGAGCTGCCTGTTTATTCTGTAATCATCTTAAAATTTCACCTGAGAAATGTAATTTACATTGAACAAGTTCAAGATTTGGAGCGCACAGTAAAGCTAACATGATTCAGTCTTTTTTAAAAAAAAATTAATAAGCCATGCTTCCCACTTCAACACTGCTTCTGAAGTTTAGCCTGATTAAGGAAACAACAAGAAGTTTTTCCAATTTCTTTTTCTAGCAGAGGCCTTTGTAGTCATTGCAGTAGTAATTACCAGTTTGCCTATCATTGTTCATCAAATTTCTTCTCTTACTGAGCTTTGGCAAATTTAATAGGTATAGTAAAACCATTTTTTATTGCTCTTGTGCAAGATTTGATTAGTATTTGATGTACCATATGCTGGGAGTTTGGTTTGAAAGATGAGCTGATGGAATCCTTTATTGGTTGCAAATAAAACCAGTTTGGCCTGTCTATCATCCTTATATCAGTAAAATGAAAAGGAAGAGTCCACCTGGAGGGTTCAAGTCAAGTCAAGCAAACTAAATAAAGATTGTAAATAGGGCTGTGTGTGTACTTGCCTATCGGTGTCTAATGCAGTGATTGATAGGTATAGGTATACCACATTCAGGTAATATGACATCCATGTTTCCCCCCCCCATGGACCCTGTCAATCACAGCCTTCGTGATTTTGGTGTGCTGTTCAGACACACACTAATTTCTGCAAACATTCAATCACAGCTTGAGAGCTGGCATGGCAGGTCAGCAGCTCACATCTCTGCTCATCCAAAGGGAGCTGGAGGACAACAGGGGAAAGGACAGCAAGCAACAAAGCAGGAAGTTGCTGGAGTTATGGTTGTGTCAGTGTACCTGTGAACCATATACAGAACCTCAGTGCTTGAAAACAAACAATCAACTATGTCTTACCCATGCTACAAAGTAGAAAAATAAATGTGATGGACATACATGTAGAAAATATTGATCTAATATTGAAATAACCCATATTGTAAATACAGGGAGTGCAGAATTATTAGGCAAGTTGTATTTTGAGGAATAATGTTATTATTGAACAACAACCATGTTCTCAATGAACCCAAAAAACTCATTAATATCAAAGCTGAATGTTTGTGGAAGTAGTTTTTAGTTTGTTTTTAGTTTTAGCTATTTTAGGGGGATATCTGTGTGTGCAGGTGACTATTACTGTGCATAATTATTAGGCAAACTTAACAAAAAACAAATATATACCCATTTCAATTATTTATTTTACCAGTGACACCAATATAACATCTCCACATTCACAAATATACATTTCTGACATTCAAAAACAAAACAAAAACAAATCAGCGACCAATATAGCCACCTTTCTTTGCAAGGACACTCAAAAGCCTGCCATCCATGGATTCTGTCAGTGTTTTGATCTGTTCACCATCAACATTGCGTGCAGCAGCAACCACAGCCTCCCAGACACTGTTCAGAGAGGTGTACTGTTTCCCTCCTTGTAAATCTCACATTTGATGATGGACCACAGGTTTCTCAATGGGGTTCAGATCAGGTGAACAAGGAGGCCATGTCATTAGTTTTTCTTCTTTTATACCCTTTCTTGCCAGCCACGCTGTGGAGTACTTGGACGCGTGTGATGGAGCATTGTCCTGCATGAAAATCATGTTTTTCTTGAAGGATGCAGACTTCTTCCTGTACCACTGCTTGAAGAAGGTGTCTTCCAGAAACTGGCAGTAGGACTGGGAGTTGAGCTTGACTCCATCCTCAACCCGAAAAGGCCCCACAAGCTCATCTTTGATGATACCAGCCCAAACCAGTACTCCACCTCCACCTTGCTGGCGTCTGAGTGGGACTGGAGCTCTCTGCCCTTTACCAATCCAGCCACGGGCCCATCCATCTGGCCCATCAAGACTCACTCTCATTTCATCAGTCCATAAAACCTTAGAAAAACCAGTCTGAGATATTTCTTGGCCCAGTCTTGACGTTTCAGCTTGTGTGTCTTGTTCAGTGGTGGTCGTCTTTCAGCCTTTCTTACCTCGGCCATGTCTCTGAGTATTGCACACCTTGTGCTTTTGGGCACTCCAGTGATGTTGCAGCTCTGAAATATGGCCAAACTGGTGGCAAGTGGCATCTTGGCAGCTGCACGCTTGACTTTTCTCAGTTCGTGGGCAGTTATTTTGCACCTTGGTTTTTCCACACGCTTCTTGCGACCCTGTTGACTATTTTGAATGAAACGCTTGATTGTTCGATGATCACGCTTCAGAAGCTTTGCAATTTTGAGACTGCTGCATCCCTCTGCAAGATATCTCACTATTTTTGACTTTTCTGAGCCTGTCAAGTCCTTCTTTTGACCCATTTTGCCAAAGGAAAGGACGTTGCCTAATAATTATGCACGCCTGATATAGGATGTTGATGTCATTAGACCACACCCCTTCTCATTACAGAGATGCACATCACCTAATATGCTTAATTGGTAGTAGGCTTTCGAGCCTATACAGCTTGGAGTAAGACAACATGCATGAAGAGGATGATGTGGACAAAATACTCATTTGCCTAATAATTCTGCACTCCCTGTACTTTAGTTGCTCAATATTACATGGATGTCTTAGCAAAATATATAAAATTTCCAGTCAATCATCAAGCATACATGTTCTCTTTTAAGTGGCAGGTACTTTCAAATGCAACATTTCAAACATCTCATCAGATATCAGCAAACACAAAAACACGTTTGCCATTTTCAGTCTAATCACGTAAAACACTTTTATATGATTACATAATAAAGTCTCTAAACTGTGTTGTTAAAACTCATCTGCACAATGGTGAAGTGCATTTTACATATAACTTTTCTGTTCGACTTCACAGGTGCATAATTTGTCATAAAAAAAGAAAACGTTTTCCAGTTTTGTCTTCCAACTCCGTTGCTGATATCAATCTCCTTTAACATGATACCCAATCCATATATTCTGTTTCACTCAGCAGTATATTGTGTTAAATAAGCTAAAGTCCAGCCTCCATCTTAAACTTTTGTACCTTAACCATTTACACTGCATTAGCTAATTATAAAGTTCCTTCATTAAGACCTCATCAGTGGCATTTTAGAGAACTTGTAGTCAGTTGTTTGCTCTCTCATCTCATATTTCATTTTTCTGTCAGCTTGAAAATGAAGATTAGCAGCTTTAAGTTTACTTATCTCATCTCTAGTTTCTTACTTCTCCAAGTTTAATGCTGCTCAAGTGCAGAGCAGGTTATCAGTCTTACTGCAGAACTATTTGCATGCAGTCTTGTTATCCAGTGTGTTCAACAGAACTGAATTACGGAGACATAAACATGCTGAGCCAGAGGCATCCTGGAAAACTGGAAAACTTCATACATGCTGGAAAAAAGAACCCAAACAATATAAGAAAGTCCCGAAACACAGATGTTTACTTGTTTTTGAATTTACTTCATATTTATTTCCTCTGTATTTAAAATAAAGGCAGTTCTTCCTGTGCCACGTTGACAGGTTAAGTCAATAACAGGTGGTGTTTCAGCAGACTCGAGTTTTTAATCGCAGTTCAAAGTTGACACAAAAACCTTATTCAGACGCTGCTTGCCTTTGTGGTGTAACTCATCAGAGACTGAGAATGAATGCTGTGTATCACAATTACCTGTGTGTTTACATTGCCTCCAGCTGTTTTTACTTTATACAAGATAGTGATGACATACAGGGAAAATTAAAATTGAATTCTGTAAGCCAGTCAGGCTTTTATGTTACAAAGCAATCGCTTTATTTTTGATTTAGATTTTTTGTTGTTTGCTTTGTCTGTTTGTGTTTTTAGTAATATTCATAGACAACGAGTCACCTGTTCATTCTTACATTTTATATGGACTGTATGGACCGTGTGTTGCGAAACCAAGTGTGGCTATACGAGCCTCTGGCTGGCTGCAGATGAATAATATAAAACTCACTGGTTTATAAACTGTAAATTCACTTTGAGTGACAGAAACATTTATAAGGACTACCTCTCTTCGAGGCTACATGGTGCATAATGTAGCAGACTTGGAAGTTGTTTTGATCAACAGACCAATCAGTGTTTTCTTGTGTTTGATTATTCATAAGTAAACACTCTGCTCCTGTCTGTCGACGGTGCTGCCTGGGTAATGGATGCTTTTATTAAGGCTGATTAGATTAATCGTAGGGGATGAAGACACATTTTCTAGGAGCAGACCCTCAAGGATGGAGGAAGAGAGGATCAATCAATCATGTCCATCTCAAACCTCATAATGCACCACTGATCGTTTGAAGTGAAGAGCTAGGAGAGATTTAAATAGATATAAGAGGCCCAGGGTTTTCTCCGTATCTTCATAATCGATCTCTGCCTCCATCTATTTCTCTTTATTGCTCACACAGTAATACATGAAACGCGTTTCGCTCCCTCACAACTCAAAACAAAACAGGCTTTTGCATTCTATACCTAAGCAATTTACGTCTGATATAAACATGGATATTTACAGGATGTTTACAACTGAATATATGTTGCCTTTGGATTTCAGCAAGCTTTCCATTGAAGCCTAATGATTTGTCTTCACATGTTAGCCGTTTGAGTCTCATTCTCTTAAGAAAAAAAGGAAGACAACAAACAAAAATAGAAAAAGGGATTTTTTTAGCAACATAACTGTCCAGGAACTAGAAGTTACATCAAATATTTTAGTTTCATTTCAGTACAAGTACGTCCTCATTTTTTTTAAACTTAATTTGCCTGCTCTATAAAGTTATCCAGTTTTCCTCTTCTCAAGTTGGACAGAATGGTGGATATGCTAATGTTGCTTAGACATATATTAAGCTGTTAGTTCATCGGCCACAAATCTGATTCTATTACAATCTATGCTAGTCATCAAACGTCTCCCATGAAGGACCCTAATTTTACTTTGTATTGATTTTAGATGTTCTTACATGGAGTGCAATAATGCTGACATAATTAGATGATTCGTCAACTCATTGACCGATGGATAATTAAGTGCCAACAACTTTGATAAGAGTTAATCAGTTGATCATTTACTATAGCAGTAAACATGTCAAACAGTTGCTGTTTCCACACTGTTTAATAATAATAATAATAATAATGGATTGGATTTATATAGCGCTTTTCAAGGCACCCAAAGCGCTTTACAATGCCACTATTCATTCACTCTCACATTCACACACTGGTGGAGGCAAGCTACAGTTGTAGCCACAGCTGCCCTGGGGCAGACTGACAGAAGCGAGGCTGCCATATCGCGCCATTGGCCCCTCTGGCCAACACCAGTAGGCAAGTAGGGTAAAGTGTCTTGCCCAAGGACACAACGACCAGGACAGAGAGCCCAGGGATCGAACCGGCGACCTTCCGGTTACAGATGCGATTCCCAACCCCCTGAGCCACAGTGGGGCAAAAAAGTATTTAGTCAGCCACCGATTGTGCAAGTTCCCCCACCTAAAATGATGACAGAGGTCAGTAATTTGCACCAGAGGTACACTTCAACTGTGAGAGACAGAATGTGAAAAAAAAATCCATGAATCCACATGGTAGGATTTGTAAAGAATTTATTCGTAAATTAGGGTGGAAAATAAGTATTTGGTCACCTCAAACAAGGAAAATCTCTGGCTCTCACAGACCTGTAACGTCTTCTGTAAGAAGCTTTTCTGTCCCCCACTCGTTACCTGTATGAATGGCACCTGTTTGAACTCATCATCTGTATAAAAGACACCTGTCCACAGCCTCAAACAGTCAGACTCCAAACTCCGCCATGGCCAAGACCAAAGAGCTTTCGAAGGACACCAGGAAAAGTATTGTAGACCTGCACCAGACTGGGAAGAGTGAATCTACAATAGGCAAGCAGCTTGGTGTGAAAAAAATCAACTGTGGGAGCAATCATCAGAAAATGGAAGACATACAAGACCACTGATAATCTCCCTCGATCTGGGGCTCCACACAAGATCTCATCCCGTGGGGTCAAAATGATCATGAGAACGGTGAGCAAAGATCCCAGAACCACACGGGGGGACCTGGTGAATGACCTGCAGAGAGCTGGGACCAAAGTAACAAAGGTCACCATCAGTAACACACTACAACGGCAGGGAATCAAATCCCGCAGTGCCAGACGTGTTCCGCTGCTGAAGCCAGTGCATGTCCAGGCCCGTCTGAAGTTTGCCAGAGAGCACATGGATGATACAGCAGAGGATTGGGAGAATGTCATGTGGTCAGATGAAACCAAAGTAGAACTTTTTGGTATAAACTCAACTCGTCGTGTTTGGAGGAAGAAGAATACTGAGTTGCATCCCAAGAACACTATACCTACTGTGAAGCATGGGGTGGAAACATCATGCTATGGGGCTGTTTTTCTGCCAAGGGGACAGGACGACTGATCCGTGTTAAGGACAGAATGAATGGGGCCATGTATCGTGAGATTTTGAGCCAAAACCTCCTTCCATCAGTGAGAACTTTGAAGATGAAACGAGGCTGGGTCTTCCAACATGACAATGATCCAAAACACACCGCCCGGGCAACAAAGGAGTGGCTCCTTAAGAAGCATTTGAAAGTCCTGGAGTGGCCTAGCCAGTCTCCAGACCTCAACCCCATAGAAAATCTGTGGCGGGAGTTGAAAGTCCGTGTTGCTCGGCGACAGCCCCAAAACATCACTGCTCTCGAGAAGATCTGCATGGAGGAATGGGCCAAAATACCAGCTACTGTGTGTGCAAACCTGGTAAAGACCTATAGTAAACGTTTGACCTCTGTTATTGCCAACAAAGGTTATGTTACAAAGTATTGAGTTGTATTTTTGTTATTGACCAAATACTTATTTTCCACCCTGATTTACGAATAAATTCTTTACAAATCCTACCATGTGGATTCATGGATTTTTTTTTTCACATTCTGTCTCTCACAGTTGAAGTGTACCTCTGGTGCAAATTACTGACCTCTGTCATCATTTTAGGTGGGGGAACTTGCACAATCGGTGGCTGACTAAATACTTTTTTGCCCCACTGTGTGTGTGTGTGTGTGTATATATATATATATATTTTTTTTTTTTGCCCCACTGTGTGTATATATATATATATTTTGCCCCACTGTGTGTGTGTGTATATATATATATATTTTGCCCCACTGTGTGTGTATATATATATATATATATATATATATATATATACATACATATATGTACATGTGTATATATATATCCATAGGTCCCTCATCCTATTCATGTAGCCCCTTCCGCTGGGGTTACTTGCGTAGTAGCATTCCAACAACGCCCTGTTTTCGTCTCTTGCCCACCGATGCCTTCTTGCTCCAGTAGCCCACTTTTCGTCAGGGTGCCCTGGTTCCTCAACACCTGACGCGGACCTTGTTGATCCGGGCGACGTCCGAGCCGGCATGCCTTCATATTTATCTGTCTCGCTCATGTCTGCGGTAGGCTTGCTTAGCATAGGGGGTCTAGCCTTAGGACCCTTACTGGATACAGACGCCCCAGGCAGGAATCGAACTTGCGATCCTCCATTCCAAAGGCGTGTAGTCTAACCACTACGCTATCCAGCTGCTATTCGGTTCCGAATGACAGCAATATCAGGAAGAAGGAACACGAGAAGCTGGAGAAATACCAAGGGCTCAGAGAAGAGCTCGAGAGGATGTGGAGGGTGAAGGTAACGGTGGTCCCCGTGGTAATCGGAGCACTAGGTGCGGTGACTCCCAAGCTAGGCGAGTGGCTCCAGCAGATCCCGGGAACAACATCGGAGATCTCTGTCCAGAAGAGCGCAGTCCTGGGAACAGCCAAGATACTGCGCAGGACCCTCAAGCTCCCAGGCCTCTGGTAGAGGACCCGAGCTTGAAGGATAAACCGCCCGCAGGGGCGTGCTGGGTGTTTTTTTTTTTTTATATATATATGTGTATGTATGTATGTATGTATGTATGTATGTATGTATGCGTGTGTGTGTGTGTGTGTATATATTATCTCTCTTCTTTCTAGATGTCTGCTGGTATTTGTCTCAAAACTCTACCAATGTTTATTTGAAACCACTTTTGCAAATTATCTGTCACAGACTTTTCCTGTTTTATTGCTTCATGTTATTCCAGTCAACTTTATCTCAGCTATGAGACCAGAGAGCCAGGTGTGGGGTTTATGTGTAAGCTACTATTAAACACAACAAAATAAAAATGTTTAGCAGCCATGTGTCTCATTGCATTTGGACCTTTGACCGAATCCCACATAGTTAATCCAATATAAGCTTGTCAAATACTTGTGGTTTATGCTGTTATGCTGAAACCACTTTTTGCTTCTGTTCAGTGCAAATACAGAGCTACATGCATAGAACATTCATATACAGCAATGCATTTCTTTTAAATTTTCTAAGCAAATCCCTGTCTTCCTGCTCTCGCTTTCATAGTTAGCTTTTCTTGTACTTTTGAAGAGTGACAGGGAGAAGTGAAGACGTATTATCTAGTTAAACTGTTGACATTTTAGACAGTGACATTTTTTTTATTTTTTTGTTACTTTAGCAGTTTACCAATTGTTTCATCAACCATTGAGAACTTCCTAATATTTTTATGTAGTCGTCTGTTTTCAGGGGCTCTAAAATATTTGTATAATCAACTCAAAAGCCGTTTCATAAACATGTAAACTTTGTTATTTCTTCAGAAATAAAAATGTAGCATCCTGAGTATAGAACGCCAGGACTGCCATAATGAATTAATTAAATACACCATTAAATAATTAATTAAATGTGGCAATAATATTTACGACACATGTAATTAATTATTGACACATTTAATTAATTATTGACACATTTAATTAATTAATGACACATTTAAATAATTGTTGACAGTTTTAATTAATTATTTAATGATTTATTTATTTAATTCATTTTGGCACTTTTGTCCCCTTCATCTCTCTTCTTGAAATAATTTTATCTGTCAGCCTCACCCATCAAACTAAGTGGGCGGGGTTAACGCTGCCCATGCAGCTTCTCTAACATTTGATTGGTTTCCGTGCAAAATAAGTCAAGACAATTCCATCCTAGATAATCGATTGCTTGTGTGGACTTGGGGCAGCCAGGTATCCCAGAATAGTGATGTGCGATACCACTGATTTTCTTTCCGATCTGATACCAAGTAATATCCAGGGTGGTATCGACGATACTGATCCGATACCGATACTTTGTACAAAAACGTATTTTATTTATTGTATCTCAAATTATAGCGTCATAATGATTACAGGACATCAGATTACTTGTTCTTATCACTTAATAATGCAGAGTTCATCATATAGAAATAAAAAACCTGAAGTTGTGGCTATTTGAACACCTTGCCTGCCTGCAGCACTAAAGGCCCTAGCAGCACCCGTCCCTCTCCTCCTCTTCAGTTCGCCTCAACATACGCTCGTCATATTCTGTGATATGATTTACTCTGAGGTGTTTGACAAGGTTAGTGATGTTGCCACAACACCTCACTTTCTTGCCACATGTATTGCAAACCACATCTCGGCTGTTTGTGGATGTAAAATACGTGCACACATGACTCCAATTACGCTCGGCCATTGTTGTGAGTGCGCACGCCAGAGGCTGCAACACATTTATACAGCCGTGTTTCGCACATGACTATAAAAGGCGGAAGAGGAAGTAGTTCCTTCCAATGTAGACAATCCGAATGTTATAGTTTCTTTCCACTGTGTTCTTGTTAATGATAAACTACAATTTTACCCTAAATTACTAAAATATCGATATTTTAATGTGAGAATCGATTCTAGAACATAAATGACTGGTATCGGAGGAATCGATATTTCAGGATCGAGCCGCACGTCCCTATCCCAGAATGAATTCTAAATCACAGGCAGCAATGGTGGTTTTGTTTTTTTTCAGTTTGTTTGTTAGTTTTTAGGGGGGAAGGGGTGGGGGTCACGTTAACCGGTTTGTTTACATATTCCACTCTCCGTGTTCCACATGTTGCATTCGCAGATTCTCATTTTCACTGAATTGTCTCTTTCCGCCTGGTCTTGTGTCTGTGCTTCTGTAACATAAAGAACGAGCTGACATTTTTCTAACGACACCAGCGATCAGCTCAACAGGCCCTCAGTTTACCTGCATGCATCCTCCTCCTCACCTGCCAGCTGTTTAACACCTGCTGCTAATTCAAGAAACACGCCCATGTTACCTGGTGATAGTCACAGTTTAATGAATGATGCTCATAGTGAGTAAAAAGTAAACTGAGTGCATTTTTTGGACAGATTCACTTTTAATGCGTATGTATAATATAATACAGATGCATAAAAAACACTCCCAAAACAGAATTAATTATTACAAAATATTAATAAAAACTATAAAAAGGGAGGCAACTTTGCCTGTGGTAGAATGTATACCATGCATGAAAAAATCTTTACTGCAGATACTAATTTTACTAATTTAATAATACTAATTTTATGTTGTAAGATTTATGAGTTTCACAGTGGTACTTAGAAGAGCTTGACATTTTATCAGGTGGTCCACACTGTAAAAAGTGTGAGAAACACTGATAAGTGTGTGTGTGCTTTTGGAAAACATTTAAAGCTGCTGTACAGAATCTTTGAAACAAGCTTAAAACATTTGTAGAAACAGAGCATCTGCTTCTCTTTACAGCTCCTCACTCCACCAGGGCTGTTTGGCTCTTTCTGATAGTGAGCAAATGTGATGCACGTACTGCGGCAGTCATACAGACAACTGGACGGTCCAAAAGTTGGCCGACCTATTACTGGCTGAGGTTTCAGTAGAGTTGCGGCTGAACCACATAAAAATATATCATTAATTTTAATCTTGTTTGACAGATAAAATAAATTCATGGTACACCATTAAATAATTATTTAAATGTGGCAATAATTAATTAAAATGTGAAATAAATAAATAATTAGTTAAATGTGGCAATAATTAATTAATTAAATGTGTCAAAAACATTTTTAATTAATTATTTCCCATTTTAATTAATTATTGCCACATTTAATTAATTATTTAATGGTGTATTTAATGAATTCATTATGGCAGTCCTGGCGTTCCATACTGGAGAGGAATCGTATGTGTTTATATTTAGAAACTGCTTCTATGAATACACCCAAGAACATCTCAATGAGTGTGAAACAATCCTTGAGCCTCAGAAACAAAGCTAATCCATTAGAAAGAGAGAATATTTTTAGTAAGTTTTGCTTTCAGAAAAACAAACAAAGAAAGGAGCAAAAAATAACATAAATAGATAAATAATACCAAAAACATATTTGCAGCTGAGCTAGATCAAATATTAGCTTGGATGTCCAAGGAAGGCAATAGTGGTAGACGATCTCAGGATCCTTTTTATTGTAATAGCGTAGGATTTTATTTATGGTAAATATCTGGAAATATATAGAAACTTTTGTTAGAGTATATCATATCATTACCCAAATCTGCTGTGAAAAAGAGACTTAAGAGCAGAACGACCAGATTAGGCTTTGCTGTCCCAAGAATGTTGTGGGTTTTTTTGGTAATTCAGATGAGATTAAACTTTACCAGAGTGACGCGGAAAAAATACTACTTGCTTGTGACAGTGGTTAGCAGCATCACCTGACAGGAAGAAGGCTCCTGGTTCAAAAAATTAAAATAATAGAAATATTCCCCTCATGATTGGTTTCTTCCAGGCTTTCTTTCACAGGTCAAAAACTATTAGGTGATTTTAAATTGGGTATAAATGATAAGCTTTACAGAAAAAAGCACTGTGTGAACGTATGGCTAAATGAGGCTTGTAGTGTAAATCAGTAAGTGCTATAAAAATGCTAGTGTGTTTACAGATCTGAAGCATACTCCAAGTACATCACTTGAGGCAGTGTGATGCAAATCAATGCATAGCCTCCAATGATACTGTCACTAAGGTTTATTGATGAAATGACAAGAAGCAGCTAAATGAACTACATGTAAATAGAGGTATTCATTATGCTATTCCATCCAAATGCAGCAAAACTGAATGGAAAAGATTCCATGATGCATATGGAGGATCAAATGAGCCTGAAAAAGCCATCCACTAGTTTTTGAAACCCAAAACAGCTTAATATTTTGAATATATTCTTTAGGCACAGATTCCTTGTAAATGATTCTTAACAAAGTATTAAATATTTTTACAATGTTAATTTGTCCAGTTACGTTTAAATTTGTAATTCCTCAGAGATTTATCTATTTTTGTCCAGCCTCCTCCTTTATTCAGCATAATTTACAGGCGTTTCCACCCAACTACTGTCAACATTTGTGGGAAAAATCAGTGTTTCCACAAGGTTTGTTATCAGTGTTCTGCAGTTTGTTATTTCAGCAGACAGGAGACAGACAGACCTAAAGTTTAAAGACAACATTATCATGTTATAAACAACATTGATTGCTGAGAATCCACAATTTAAGTATCTCTGTTTCTTTCTTTCCTCCTCTTAGTTTAACTTTTGCACAAGGTTTATTACACTGCAAGCTTGCTTATTGTGAACAACATGGTCACCTAAATTGTTCTGTCTCTGTATACAGCATTAGGCCTTGAAATGGGAAAAAAATCCCATTTGTCCCCATTCTTCTCTGCAATCAGAGTTCACTAGTTCATGATTGAGGGGCTTGGTAAATCAGCTTTGCACTGACAAATTCATTTTGAATTCGTTTTGTACTTTAAAGAAAGGAAATATAATGACCTACAGGTGCAAAACCATGCTTCCACATCATCTCACATCCATGAGTATGTGGAAAATAGCACAGTTTTTGTACAGTACAGTGTATTTTTAGTAAAAACAGAAGTGCAGACTTTCAGATTTACTTCAAGGGCTTTGACAAAATTGGTGTATTAACAGTGAAAGAATTACAGCAATTTTTATAGCCTTATTTTCAGAAGCTCAAAATTAATTGGACAAATTACCATAATTTTAAATATAAAAAATATTTTAAGATTTCATTGGAAATCCTTTGAATTTAATGTCTGCCTGAAGTTCAGAAATCATAGATAATCATCAGATGCTGTTTTTCCTCCCAAAATATGTTCTTCTAGGACTCTACTGCAGTCATATTAACTTGCTGCTTGTCTCCAGTAAATGAAAAGCATGCTCTACTGGATTCAGATCAGGTGACTGACTCGACCACTGAGGAATATCTTATGTCTTGGGTTGATTTTGCAGTATGCTCTCGGTGCATTACAAGTTTGCGCCGTGAATCTATTTTATCCGTTGAAAGGACTAACGCTGGGAGTCTGCAGTTCAGTCAATCTTATCTTGATGGTTTGATTTTAACACCAACTGAAGTGGTGTAGCTTACAGAGGCCAAACCAAGAAAACAGCAAAACAAAACACTAAGCTGTATCATTGCCCAAATCCATATGGACCTGACTGTGAATGAAAAGAGAGTTTAGGGAATATTCCTCATTTTGGTTTTATGGAAGAAAGACACTCAAATCCCTTTGAGTATGCAGAGGTAAGGTATGACCATTTGCACCTACTGCTTTATCCGGGTGTTAAATAATAAATGCACATACTACTGCTGCTGGCTAAGACACTGAAAAGCGAACGTCTGTGGATTCAGTGCAGTTGGCTATGGGGTTCAGACCAATTTAAAAGAAAGTACTGTATAGCTGCGGGTACATTTGCTTTAAAGTGGAAATGAACGTGTATGATCAGAGACACTAAAATCAAAAGAAAGGTACTGCAGGAAATTCCTCGAGGCAAACCACAAATTGACTTATTAGACACACAAAAAAAATAGTTCAGGAAGAATACTTTGAATATGTCACAGATTCTCTGCACTTACTTTACCAGTACAATATTATTTACTAATATTTGATGTGAATAGTAGACATAACAGATGAATGTGCTCCCAGTATCAACAAACACAAGCAATTATGCACACAAGCATCATGAGATGCCATTTTACAATTTGTGACACAGCAGGACACGACAAGAAGGTTTCTTTGCTTAATTGAATCTGCGGTATAATTTGAGACTACAGGCACGCTTGTTTTGTTTATTTCGGTTCAGTCACCAGGGTTGTCTGCAGTTAGGTCAGGTTCATAAATGAGGAGGTAACCGAGTGACTTTGACAGTCTTCACCCTTAAATGCGGCACTATAATTAACGCTTTTCATAGAGTATTTCCCCAAATTTAAGTAGTGGCTTTGCCGAAACCCAATCTTAACTGATAAAAATGTTGAATCTGTAACAAGGGACAAGATTTCTGATTTCCATTTGTAGTCTGAGTAGTATAGCCCAGTCACATTTGATCAGTGTTTGCTCGCATGCAGTTAAACAGTCAGTGTGAAGAGCAAATGAGTGAATGCATTAGTTGAATTGCAATCTTGACACCACTTATTATTGTCTCATGACAATTCGTCTTTTGATGAACTTTTTAAAAATCATCTGCATTCATAAACCATAACCAGGGCAGGGAAAAGGTTTAAGCCTTGATATCTGCCACCTACACCAGAAGTCCAGAAATACCATCTGCCAGAGGCAAAGTCATTAGGCCATAACTGAGGTTTTTCCAAACATGCATGAACTTAACCAGAAACACCTTTAGAGTGCTTAATCTGCCACAATTTGTTTGATTGTATGGAAATGGGGTGGCAGCATTACTGGTCAATATTCTGGGGGAAAATCTAGGCTGCAGGCATCCCCAAGACTTACACCAAAACCCTTATTAATGAACCCTACTCTGCCTTAATAATAAAGCATAAGCCAAAGAAATGCCAGGCTTCTAACCTAAACAACAACAACAACAACAACAAAACAACACCTACTAACTGCTCATATGTGCCCAAAACTTACAGTGTACCATTTACAAAGGTTGGGATGCAAAAAGGGGAGTGGTGGATGGAGTATAGAATATAGAAAGGTTGATGTAATCCAGTGGTTCAATCCAGAGGATGGATAGCATTGTGGTGCGTGGTTATCACTGTCACGTCACAACAAGAAGGTTCTGGATGTGAGTCCACCGCCTGGCTTGGGCCTTTCTGTATGGGGTTTGCATGTTTTCCCCATGTCTGTATGGTTCCTCTCCAGCTATTGGACGTTCCTACACATTCAAAAGACATGCACAGGGCCAAGATAACTGGTGACTCTAAATTGGCCATAGGTGTGAATGTGAGCGTGAACGACTGTCTGTCTCTCTTCCCCAGCTGTCATATGCCTCTCGCCCTGACAGCTGGGATAAACTCCTGACCAACTGTGACCTTAAATGGGATAAGCGGAAGAAAATGGATGGATGGATGATCCAGTTTTTTTAACAGCATATTAGGAGTGTATATTTATAATGATGGATATCGACACAAAAAGTTCACAACTGAACTGAACAACGAAAATAAGAACTCTCATAACCACTGACACATTCTTGTGGGTGTGTACATTATGCATAACTTGTCAATAACCTAATTTACATAAGCAGTTAAGAATGGAAGGAGACACAACTTGTATATTTTTCATTTTAAATGTTTTCCCAAATGAGAGTTTAATCCGCTGAACTTTTTCTGGTTTTCATGAGCTCTCTGCAAGCAGAGGCCTGAAAGCACGGCCTGCGTTTAGGTTCCCTAGAAACTGTGTTTTGTAGAGAGGCATAATCCCAATATATTGCAATGACTTCATCAGACCTCAGGTCACAGCTCCAGTATATAGAATCTATCGTTCATGACTCAAAAATAATTGAGTGGAACAGCATGGTGCCATATGTTGAATTGACTTTTGGACAAATCACATTCAACCAATGGCCACCAGCTGTGATGGATCACATGAGAGTCGCCCCAGACGTCTCTCACTGATAATATTTTGACTCATTATCAGCAGCTATCAGACTTTGCCTTAACCTTGACCGTGTTATTACAGTCCGCTCTTGAATCACAATCTTAAAAGTGCACGAGAGCTTTCAACTGTGACTCTTCTAATGAGACGCACAGCTTCACACAGTGAAGGTGTCTCTTTGGCTAAATTGGTTCTACACATTACTGAGGCTGAGTGTTGTTTCTGACAGATGATGTGAACACGATGTAAGCATGATGAAATGAAACGCAAATATCCAAAAGATAAACTAACGGCCAACAGATAGATTTATTTATTTATTTATTTGTACTGATATTGGTTGGTTTAATATCACCAGTTGATTTTGTTGCCTGATTTGTTTCATTTGTTTTAGTGCAGGAGATATACACTGTGCATATGTCCATAAAAAATGAAATGTTTCTCAAAATTACCTTTAATATAATAAGTTTTTTTCCTTAGTTACTTACAGAGAGGAATTTAGGAAACTACTGCAGGACAAAGTTTGTGAGTTTTAAGTTATGTTTCTGCATAAACAAGACCTGAAATATCATCAGATTTTCTAAAGTCCTGAAACCGGATAACCAAGGTAAACAAAACAAAATAATTAGATGTCATTTTTTTTATTGAGGGAAATTATATACAAATGAATTTCTATGTGTAGAAAAACCTTTGCTTTCAGTAATGTGATGCCCTAGTCCAGCAGTGGTGCCAAGAAGACATTTATTGTTTCATCTAGCATCGTCTTATAGAAATTTTAGGTCATTCTCATAGAACAACTTTAACTTTTACCTGGTAGAAAATATTATGATGCTTTTGGTGACATTTAATATGGCCTGTATTTGTATAGCACTTTACTAGTCCCTAAGGACCCCAGAGCGCTTTACACATCCACACATTCACACACACATTCACACACTGGTGATGGAGCTACATTGTAGCCACAGCCGCCCTGGGGCGCACTGACAGAGGCGAGGCTGCTGGACACTGGCGCCACCGGGCCCTCTGACCACCACCAGTAGGCAACGGGTGAAGTGTCTTGCCCAAGGACACAACGACCGACAACCTTCCGATTACAAGATGAACTCCCAACTCTTGAGCCACGATCGCCTGAGCAGTGATCGTGACTACAGACTAATCACTGATTAGTCTGAAGGGTTCACAGACATTTCACCATAGTTTTATGCTGTTCCCCGGTATAACAAAGTAAACTAATGTGGTAGTCGCTTACTAATTATTAAAAAAAATAAAAACACATTGTTCACTGGAGATTGTCATTTAACAGTCAAGCAAGCTACTATATGTGTTACTGCCTATGAGCTATGCGTTTGCATTTATTGCCTTCATTCATAATTCAGGTGACAAATGGTGTAAACCACGTTTGTATTTTTACCTAACGAATAATTGACTCTTTTCTTTGTAAATCAAACTAACAGCCCCCACAAATGCACCACACTCTGACTAACACTGAGCTGGCACACAATCTGATAAAAAGACGTAAGAAAGTGGAGAGTGGGCTGATTGCAGAGGAAAGATAACAGCATCACTGGGTGAGAAATAGTAGTCAGGAAACTATCACTGGGCACTTGCCCAACTAGGTCAACTTTATAGCTACTTTTTTTTTTCTGTGCAAATCAGAATTTTAATACCAGCAGGACCTTGGAGAGTTTATTGTTAAATCCTTCATTAGCTTTCATATAGACTCTCACCACCCTTTGTGCTGTAAATCTGCTTGGAAATGATCATGGATGTGTTGTAAACCGTTATGTTTTATTATTCCTCTCCACCCACTATATTATTTCTTTTAGTGTATCACCCGTTCAGGACAGCTAATTGAGTTGTAAGTAGTCAACAGGCCTGTGAAGCTCCTGTGGGAACATTAACATAGCAACACCACAACAATGAATGTGTTATCAGGCTTTGCCATGGTAACATAAAGACAACTTTTAATGAGTGCGTCTATGCTGGGAAGCTGTTGTTGTGTTAATGGAATTTTTAAAGGAATATTAATTAGTAGAGTGAAAGGAAATGTAAAGTGGTTGTTTTTAAATGACAAGCAAGCTGGAAGGATGATTTCCTCTTTGTCAAAGCCTATTTCCAAAGTGCAGAGGCACACAGCCTTGCTGAACCTGTGGCAACGGTTGAAATGGCATAGTCGTACTGATGGTTAGCTGTCATATTTAAAGCTATATGGGAATTAGCTGATGTTTTTGGAAATATAGTTCCACCTTAAGGAAACACTTAAAACTTCTAGGTGTTCTCTGCGTTCCTGTTGGTTTAAATGCAAATGCAAACACTTGCCCACACACACAAATACTTAACAAGCATTAGCAAAAGCAAAAAAATGTTTTTAAGCTCTTAATCCCAGTGCTGTACACTGGGTTATATTACCATGTAAGGTAGGCTGTATGAGGAAAGAAGCGGCTCAGCCAGCAGTGGCTGCTGCTCAGTAGGTCCGCCCGTGAGAGCTCAACCAGCAAAAGATGTAAAAGTATTTAGAGGTGTGAAATGAACCCTAGATTGTGAGAATGAGCCACCAGTGGATATAAGATATGTGCCTGTTGACTTTTCTGCAGGGTTTTTTTCTCTATGGGGATCTGAATATGTTTGCTTTTCTATGCAAGACTTAAGAGTTGGCAGAGAACCATGAGCCTAAGGTTCTGTTTGGCAGCTGATATGTGCATTTCTTGTGGCAGGCTGGAGAATTTTGTGTTTATACTCCAGAAATGATGTCTGGATTTGTACTTTGCTTTCAGGTAATATTATTTGTATTCTACTTCATGAGAATGTGTATTATCTGTCAGGCTGATTTTTGGCCAATGGCTGTATTTATCAAACTTGAAAGAATTACAATAGGGGAAGTTGTAAAGAGCCCGCTTGGGAGAAAAAGTATAAGCAAAAATTAGTGTGTGAAAAATCACTTCTCTATGAAGGAATGTAGGCATAAACTTTAAGTTTAATTAATAGACATAGTTATAATTAGATTAAAAGAATTACATGGCAGTTTTGCCATTGTTCATTATCTTAGAAATCTTATATAAAAAGATGAAATCAAGATTTTTTAAAATCGCGTTGAGCAATAGTTCTCCTGGCTTTCCAAAGTTTGGCTGCTTCTTATTTAATTTTTTAGTCCAGTCCTTGTACTTGTAACCATTTTCAGAGGACTGTATGTTTGTTAAGCTACTTAACACTGACTCGTGAATCTTTCAAGCATAAAATGACAGCAAAATCAAGCAGATTGTCACGGCTGTGACGGCAGACGTGTGGGGTTGTGGTATAAGGACCCAAACGCGGGCACTGACGTAGATATGGAGAGTGAGCTTTATTTAGTGAGGTGAACAGGATACAGGAGGAACGGAGAACGACATACAGAGAAACCAAGAGAAACATAAACTGAGAAAACTAATAAAACTGACTTAAAAACCTACATACAGCAGAAACACGGGGAGACAACAAAGACAGACCAGCAACAAGCAGGTGAAAACACAGGGCTTATATACTCACGGGGGCAATCAGGGAATGGGATACAGGAGGGCACCACAGCTGGGAGAAATCTGAGCTGACGAGCAGTGTTGGGAAGGTTACTTTTTAAATGTATTCCACTACAGATTACAGATTACATGCCCCAAAATGTATTTTGTAACGTATTCCGTTACGTTACTCAATGAGAGTAATGGATTACTTAATATATTATCATGCTTTTTACAACTACGTGAATGTACTATTGCTGTGTGATTTATTACTATTACTGAAGGTCCGCGACTCTGAACTGTAGTAAAGGGACCTCTGACTAATACGGCGGGGTCCCTGTCGGCTCGTAGAGGAAAAATAGCTTTACTTTGTTGTGTGGGTCAACTTTTCTTGCGAGAGACAGAGAGAGGCGTTGAAAGGCTGCTCCAACGGAACTTATTGTTTCGGAGGAAAACACGAACACGGTGTACAGTCGAGTCTTAATAGCTTACTTACAACTGGGCTCGTCAGGCTCTCTTCTTGGCTGCAGTGGTTATTATTATATTTACATGCTTCCAGCTCCCGTTTCTGCTCAGTGACAACTCTACTTTTCCACTCTCCTTTTTCTCCCTCCTCGCGCTCACAGACACATAGGTCGTGTCCAAATTCATGGGCTGCATCCTCCTGAGGACCCGGCCTTCGCGGTCTACGTGGGCCGGGTCCTCAGAAGGTCGGGTAGGCTGGAAGTAAACGGCCGTGAAATTGGACGGTCTAGCCTTCAGATTAGCGTCGCCGCTGTCTCGGTGGAGTTTAATAAACTCAGCCGTCTGCTCCTTGCTATCTAAAATATAGCAGGACACTGGCGCAAATTCTCGACTGTCTCATACTTCTGTTTAATCAGTTTTCTGTTTGACGTTTAGTCAGCTGTGTGAAAACCAAGGAGGAACCCACCCGGGAGATTAATAAAGTTTTATTTTATCTAATCTAATAACTTTAATCTCAGCCAAACAGATTGACTCACGAACAAACAAAACACTGTAAAAAGCCCAACAATAACATTTTTAGGTTGTCTAAGTGACTTATATATTACGTTTAACCCGAGCAGCGAAAGTCCGCGGTGATCTGAAAATGATGCGCCGGGAGTTGTGCCGTTCTCGGCCGCATCAGTAACCCTCGAGCTCCCGGCTAGCTGTCGAGCTGGTGGGTAGCAGACGTCTCCGAAAACGTCGAAGCACTTTGGCAAATATGCGATATCTTGATAAACCGAGCAGATATTTGATGTTTACACAGCTACTTTCTCGCCTGAAAATATGTTAAAAGTTTATTTTGTGACCCAGAAAGATTAGTATGAGTAATTTTAAAACTTAGTAGCAGCCGCCATTGTTGGAAACTGGAGTTTGGCTGGGCTCGCTATGAATTCTGGGATATGGTAGGCCACGAAGGACACACCCGACCCATCCTTCAAATTCGGGGAAAAGGAGGACGCATTTGTCGGCTGCATTTGGAGGAGTCTACGAATTTGGAATTTGCTGTCAAACAAAACCCAAACAGTCCTGACCCGCCACAATATGAAACAGGGAAGTACCCGCCGTGTAATCCATTTATTTCAACAAAGTAACTGTATTCTAAATACCACCTTTTTAAACGGTAACTGTAACGGAATACAGTTACTCATATTTTGTATTTTAAATACGTAACGGCGGTACATGTATTCTGTTACTCCCCAACACTGCTGACGAGACAGGGGAAACGTAAAGTGAACACACTGACATAAGACAAGGACCTTCAAAGTAAAACAGGAAGTACAACAGGTATGCAAAGACACGATCTTAACACAAGACATGGCAACAGGGAGGAAACACAAAGACGTGGGACCAGGGCAGGCACAGAGACACAGAAAAGGAGCTCGAAATACAAAACCTGAAAACAAGAAATTCCCAACAAGAATGAACCTAAAACATAAGATAATAATCAAAACCACTGAGTCCTCAGACTCAGGACCATGACACAGATATCAGACAACTTAGCAAAAAATTATAATTTATCCCCCTTTCTTTATTGAAATCCGAGTTTGATAAGACAGTTTGATGGCCATAGAATAGTAGATCCCAAAAATCTATTAGCTAAAAAATTGGCAGTGTGTAGTGTGTCCTTAAAAAATTCAGAAACTGGACAAGTGATCTAAAGCAGATGAATAGTATATCTAAAATCAATTCTTAAGACACAAGAAAAAATATCCAGCAAAGACCCTGACTGGACAGATGCATTGCGCCCTTTACCGAAGGCTTATCAGAAAATGGTCTCAAAGGAGGGGTGACTGTCAGGATGCCATCCATTAGTGAGGGGAAAGGGGAGGTGGTCAGGAGAGAGATGAGTATGAGTGGCATCTGTAAAACACGGTTGAGACCCTGTCACGGGTTGGGGCTGCATTACAGCCACGGTGTTTTGTTAAAATTGATGGAATTATGAACACAGATAAGCACTGTCACATTTTGAGCCACCATACAATGCAACGTAGAAAGCGTTTTATTGGTAACAACTTTGTATTTCACCATGGCAATGATGCGAAACACTGGCAACGTGATAAAAGTCACCTTGATAGAACACCCTACAATGAAACACAATCAGCATCATTAAAGCAGTCTGGGATCATCTTAACAGGTAACAGAAGAGAAGGCAGCCACCATACAAAGAAGTGTTTTGAATGTCCTTCAAGAAGCATGGAGAACTATTGCTGAATAGTGCTTGAAGAAATCACAAGAAAGCTTGCCTAAGAGATTTCAGGCTGTGTTAAAAATAAAAGTCGTCATAACTAATATTGTTTTTTAAACTCATTAGAATTCTATACAAAGTGCATGAAATTTTTTTGCCTTATATATCACATTTCCCTGTATATTCGTACATCCATCCTTCCATTCTCTACTGGAGCCTATCCCAGCTGTCTTAGGGCAAGACGCAGGGTACACCCTGACAGGTCGCCAGTCTGTCGCAGGGCTAACACATAGACACTTTCACACTCACATTCACTCCCACATTCATACCTATGGGCAATTTAGAGTTTCCAATTAACCTATCCCCACCAACTTATACTAATATTTGCACATGTTCCAGTAAATACCTGCACCTATTTCCCTTTGTCTTAGCAAAATATAAAGAGATAAGTGGTGGCTCAACACTTTTGCACAGTAGGATAATAACTGTTATATAAACAAACTGAAAATCATGGAGTTTATAACATTACATTAACACACTATATACAGTATTCACATAGCAAGTAAATATCCTGTTTGGCTTTGAAATCAAATGCAAAACGCATCTGGAACGACCACATTTTTAGTATTTATAAGCGTCTCAGCTATGACAGCAATACCTCTAATTATCTTTTAGTGCGAAAGTTTACTTTTAGCTGTCTGATAAATGTTGGTTCTCTTTGTCAGGTTAAGTGTTTTTGGCCTTATTGTTCAAACATTTTGTCACATTGTGGAGGAGTACAGGGTCTGTGTATATGTGTGCGTACATACTTGTGTTACTCATGTTACTGGGGCATACCTGTGATTATACAGTCACAATGTGAGGACCCGCCTCACTTTGGAAAAAAGTCATCATAACTTAAACTACTACTGAGTTCAGAGGGGGCTGGTTTAGGGACAAGGTACTGTTGGGTCTCCAGTAAATTAATGTAAGGTAGGGTAATGTTATTTCAAGTGACATAAACAGAAGTGGTGAGAACAACTGCATGGGGATCATAGGTCACTGAGACAGGCAGTACCAAGAGTGCTGTTGAACTTGAGTGCAAGTTAAACAAATAACCACATCAAGAGGACTATAAATGACATGCTGTAAAATTCAGTGTATAGCCAGTTGTACCTTTCCTTTGTGACAAACAGCAGAACTGAAATGAGGGTTGAGATTACGAAGCACTCATGTCAACGAGATACAGGGATGTGGTCATAAAAAAAGAATCAGATCTCAGAAGCTTAAAATGTAATTCAGGTTTTGACCTCAGACATTTTCATTTACCAATTCTTCTACTTTACTGGGCAGCAGGGAAAGAAAATTAAGACTTTTTTTATTCATCTTATGCTTCTGTCTTTATAACCATGGCCAGGGACTCTAACATAGTCACTCCATGACTATGTTAGAGTGTCAGACCCAACTAATTTGACGACAGGACTGGACAATAGTTCATACCAGATTACAAAGTTTCAACATTTTATTGTGCAGATGTGGTCCTTTCTCTTCTCTAACCCTTAAAAACATTCAATACAGCTTTAGAGCAATATAGTTTTGTCTCTTTGAATTTTCAATAGTCCGAGTAAGATATAGCTGCCTACATGTGTAGAGGTGGGAACAAGCACTGCCTAAAGGTTACAGAATCTTTTTTCCCCCATTGTTGGCCTGAACTTACAGACTGAAAAATACGTGTAGGAGAAGCGATGAGTAACCGCATTTTCTCCCCCTCTGCTGCTCTCCAAGTGCCTCTGAGCAAGTCACTGAGCATCAGCAGTGGACTCTTACACTCACCACAATAGGTATCTCCCACTGTCAGTGTTTAAAATGTCTGGAGCCCTCCCTCCTCTGCGTTTACTCCCTCTGGCACTTATAATTAAGGATGTGCTGTTAAATCATTTTCCTGCTAAGTAAAGGTTTGAAAATACCAAATGTGTCCAGAGGAGGATTTTCTGAGTGTTTTTATACCTGCGTATGCCTGTGGGTGGGGTAAGTCATCCTCAAAGTGCAGCTGAAGCTCAGGATGTTTACTGTATAAGCAGTGACCACTTTAAGGAGTACCCTGCAGTTCCATGAGTCACTAAAAAGGTAGTAGTTCTCATCCAGCCCCCATAGATTTGATGAGGTTCTTTCTGATTTGCTGAGCATATGCAGAATACAGAGTTGTATGGGTGTGAAATTGTGCATAGCTATCTGTAATGATGTAGCTGGTGTAAGGTACTTTGGGCTGCTGGGTTACCACATCAAGTAGTTCCACTTGTTTGATATCTATATATCAAATTTCTAAACTCCTACACTATGCAGATGGTGATAATAATTATTATTCTCTTATGTCTGTACATTAAGCATACATTTATATATGTATAAGGTGGCTGGCTTAGCTTAGCAAAGCAGGAAGAAACAACCTGGCTCCATCCAAAGGTACAATAAATATATCACCTACCAGCTTACCGTAGAGCTATTTGCCTGCCTTGGGATGTGTATTGTTTCCCTGCAGCCTTCAGTCTTTGTAGAGATATACCCTGGGATAATAGTGGGCAAAACTATGAGTTATATGTTAATTAGTGTGCACTTTTAGCATTTGTAGGTGGTTTCACTTGCCTTGAAACAAAGACAGACTTTCTTTCCCCTATTTTCACTTGAAGCTAAGTTAACTTCTTGCTGCTTAGAGCTTCATTGTTACTGGAAAGTATTATCGATTTTCTCATCTGACACCCAGAATGTGAAAAATAGTATTTCCTAGTAAGTTGAATTATTTATACATAATGACAGTATATAGCTTGTATCACTCAGTCTGTGATCATGGAGTTGCGATGCACGCACTAGCGCCTGTTTCTTCAGGTCACGCTGGGTCAGCAGCTGAAAATATGAAAGCATTTAGCGTGTGTGTGTGTGTGTGTGTGTGTGTGTGTGTGTGCTTCGCCGCATATCAAATGTGCCAAGTTTACAACAACAGGGTTTAGAAGAAGATGATGTTTCTGCATGCTGATCCCTCTGTATAACTTGGCTTACTTAAAATAAAAAATTGTAAACACGTCAACATCCCAATAATCCCTTTCAGGCAGAGTCTCCTCAACTATAGTTCACAACCCCAGTGAAAAATGTGACTCAGTGTTTATGCCCTGCAAATACAAGTGCCACAGATACAATGCAATTATACAAATACAGTCAACAATGTTATAAATAATTTATACAAAAACCCCTAAACCTTCACACACAGGACAGTGATTTATGTTTTCCACATTGCTCTAAGAAGAGGCAAGCATAAACACCTCAAAATACTGAAATAGGAGCACAGTCGCCTTTTTGAATAAAATACTGTAATGTTATTTATTTATTTTATTTGAGGTAGGGGCGATTTTACTTGAAGCTAGTATGTCTAGAAAATGCATTTCAATGGCATCACATCACAGCTGAACTGAGTGCTAATTCATGGACTCCACTTAAAAGCGCTGAATTCCCCCTAATGAGGCATTTAATTTAGAAGAGCTAGTATTGTCTGCCAGTCAGTAATAGTATTTTGACTGCTCTTCCTGTGAGAAATTAGTCTCTCAAATTGCCTTCACAAATACCCTTTTAACAAATCTGCATTAATTTGCAAATTGTCACAAGGAGTGTTACATTTATTGAGCATTCAAACTGTTGAAGGACAATCATTAAATCTGAATAATAAACTGAATTACTAAGAGCTCAACTCTGTCTAAATCACAAGATGTCATTACTGTTCCCTAGTAACTTTATAGAGCACTTCATACACTGTATGAGAAGTCAAGAACAATTGAAGAGCATCACATTTTTAAAATTTGAGCAATATAAAGATTAATTTACATTTTGTGGCTAGTTGTAAATGTCTATAATAGAATGGGTTGATCTGTGTAAATGAATAAATAAAGTCAGAAAATATCCTCTGCTGACTCTTTGGGTGTCTTCATAGTGACACACTCCACCTTGTTTATTTATTAAATAGTTCTATAGCTATCCCACTTGTCCATATTTTGTCCATTCATCCATTCTCTTGTGTTTATTCTTATCACAGTCACAGAGGGGCTGGAACCTAGCTCAGGTACCATAGGCCAAGAGGTAGGTATACCCTGGACAGGTAGATAATCTGGAGCAGAGTTAGCACAGACAGACATATAACACAGATTCATGTCTATGGGCAATTCAGAATCATCAATTAACCTATCCCCACTAATTGCACATTTTTGGACAGTGGGAGGCAGCTGGTGTACCTGGAGAGAGTGCACAAATACAGGAGAAGAACACGCAAACTCCACACAAAAAGGCCCCACAAGGTGAAGTCAAACTCAGAACCGTCTTGCTTCTTGCTGTGAGGCAAGAGTGCTAGTCTCTGTGCATAAAGTTTATTTTACTGTTGGGTCTGTATGATGTCAGTGATAGCAGACATCCCTAATATCGTTACAGTGAAAGAAAAACAAAAGATAAGTCCACCTATGAAATGTAAGTCCTTTTTTTAAATGAGAATTTTCAACATAGCTTGTGTAAACATACTAGTTTGTTTTAGAAAGAATTCATATAAACAGAAACAGAATTATATTATACTGACTTTTTTCTTTTTTAAAGGGTCAATATAATTAGCCCCCTGAAAAACTGACTGTTTCATTGAGCCATAGAACAAACCACTGCTGTGTAGGGATATGCCCAAAGCACATAAAATCAAGTTAAAAATAAAGGGTTCTCTTCCAATTTGCAGGTATAAAAACTTCTATAAAAAAAGTGTTTGAGCTGTCACTTCAGAAAGCATCATGCCAACAACAAAAGACATCAGTTTAGACTTGAGGAAAAAGGATTGTTGATTCTCATAAAACCGGAGATACAAAGTGAATTACTGCATTTTCCAACTGTCAAGAACTGAAGTGAGAAGTAGGAAAATTTAAAGAGAGCCACACAGTACAGGACAAATCTGGCAGAAGTAGAAAGATTTCAAAGACTATCTGAAGAAATTTGCGAGTGATGTGTCTAAAGATGTGTCTGAGAACAACTGCCAAGGCACTAGTGAATGTCTAGACAAGTCAGAAATTGTAGCCTTAAAGAAAACAGTCACTTGGACCCTGAACAGGAGTAGAGTACGAGGTTGTGGACCAAAAAAAAAAGAGACACCTTAAAGCCAGATTAAAGTGTGGAGAAAGATTATGCATACTAGAAGCAAGTCCTTTGGAACTCTTTAACCAAAGAGATTTTGTTAGGAGAAGAAAGGGATAGGTATACGTCCCAAAGAAGACTGTCTCTACAGTGGCGATGTCTGGAATTAGGAATATCATCAAGGTGGAAGAAATCATGACAACCACCTGAAAAACTATGGGGCGCCGTTTGTAAAGTGAAACATGCTGAAATTAACGGCAACATTTTTCCACATTTAGCTCAAAACAAGTCATTTTTTACAACATTTAGTAAAATATTTGTAACAGAATTTTAAATGTTAAATCTAAATGTTAAATGTTAAATCTAAATGTTAAATGTTAAATCTAAATGTTAAATGTTAAATCTAAATGTTTAGGCTAACATGCATATTTATTGCACGGATCAGCGGAAATACCAAAATAAAAGTTTTCCGAAAACCTCCGGTGCAAAAGTGAGCCGGTAGTGGTCAGACACGTTCTCACTCCCAAAGCGTAATAATTTTCGCTAGGTGACAAATTGTCAACATTTTATGCTTTTGGGTACCCAACACGTTCCTAAATTACGGCATCGGAAAAAGGAGAGCACATGAGAACCGTTTGGACTCAATCTACACATGTTCGTTCATTTTCTAAAAATCGCTTTGGAAAACACTATTTTACGTCATTTAACTGCTAGTAAAGGTTAGGAATAAGGTTATAGTTAGGGATAAGGTTAGGTTTAGGGCTGGAACGTCTATTATGGCGGGACCGTCATTCCACTGGAATTCAGCCATAACCCGACCATGAGAAAGCACGTCCGGCGATTTAGCTGAAAACATCGGAAGATCCGTTTTGTCGGCCATCCAAAGGTTCAGCAGTAGTGCGCTCTTAGCAGCTGCAGTCTCCACTTCACAATCGCTGCAGCACATGTCCAGCAAAATCGCTGGACATGCTCGTAGGCAAGAAGTGAAGCAGCACATGGCGGGGAGAAGCGAGGAAGAGAACAGACACAATTTTGCATCGGAGGTTTTCGGGAAGCTTTTATTTTGGTATTTCCGTTGATCCGTACAATAAATTTGCACATTAGCCTAAACATTTAGATTTAACATTTAACATTTAGATTTAACATTTAACATTTAGATTTAAATATAATATTTAGATTTAACATTTAACATTTACATTTAACATTTAACATTTAGATTTAACATTTAACATTTGATGAAAAGTTACAAATATTTTACTAAATGTTCACTTATTTCTATTTAACAGGGAACATCAGGTAACATCTGTGAAATATATTTTAAAAAATAGCTAAGAAGAAGCTGTAATATCCCTCTTAATAATTAGTAATAAAAATAAAGCTTTGATTTTCATATCAAGACTTTGTGACCACTAAAATTACTCGGGGAAAGGGAAATGTATTGACGTTGTGTCCAAAAAGAGACAGCAATATTTATAATAAAGATGCATAAACATAAGCAAGAATCATAACCACAAACAGAAAACATCTACTGCACAATCTCACTGTTGACTGGAGACCTTTTCTTGTTGCAGCTGCAGACAAACGGTTTAGGAGTTGATGACAATGCAGACTTGACAGCTTGACATTTTTGAAACTGAATCAAGAGAGTTTTGGCCAATATCTTTGTTTCTCCAATATTCTTTTGAATAATAGTAAAGATTCTAATGATGAAACTTGCTTAGTTTCTACCACTTTCCATTTCTTTATTTCTTTAATGTGCTCCACGAGAACAAAACGACAAATGTCATTGATATGTCCTTAAGAGGACATACCATCTCACTCTTGCGCCCAGACTTCATCAATATTACTTTGAAAGTACAACAAATATTTTAGAACTAATGAAGCATCCATGTGTGTATCCATCTGTTTATTATTATCCACTGTCATTAGAAATTCAGAGCTCTTAAGTCTTTTGCACTGACATCCCTGCATTCAGTTTTAAAAATTACACTTTTGCTTCCTGTCTGCAACCAGGTAGGAGGATAGGAGTTGGGGCCATCATCTCTGCTTGCTTTTCAGTAAAAGTCACCACCCACCACTGATCCACACATGCATAATCAAAATATCTGTTATTCTGCATTTAAGGTTAAAGTTGCAGCTAGCTTTGGCAACCACGTTTTACCTATCGAATGCAATCTTTTCCATTTACTCCTCTTACACTCAGCCAGCCTTTGCAGACGTTGCTTTTTATGTTTTGCAAGACTATCAAAAACTTTGCAGCTGAAATGGGTAGCTGTCCAACATGATGGAGATGAAAGGAAACTCTTGTGCCCACACTATGAGAGCGAGAGGTATATGCGTGGAGGACTCAATCTGTGTGGCAACAATGGATTAGGCTTTAGTGCAGTAATGCATCTTCATTAAAGTCATTTTGCGGAAGTGGTTTCTGAAGGGTGGTGTGTAGAGGAAAAATTGAGGAAAAGGTTAGGGAGAGGGAGGAGAGTTGAGAGGAAGAGGACAGCTGTGACTCCCCTCGTGGAGAGTCTGGAAAAACAGCTGGTGCTTTCCTACCTTTGCCTTATCCTTCCTCCTCCCTCTCTTTATTTTCCCTGCCAGTTTCTATTGCCAGCCCAAATTACCCAACATCTTCATTAATGTCTCATTACAGCTGAGTCAGCCACTGTAACCTGCTGCAATATATGCAGAGATGTAAGGCAGGGGACACATTTCCCCTGCTGTTCAAAATCCATTTTTTGCCTCCATCTTTCATAGATACAATAAACCAGTGAAAGTCAGTGCTTTTTGTAGTATATATGCAAATACTGCATTCTTTATATGCCAGCTATATAATGTATCATAAAGTACAAGGACAGGATTAAGGAAAATAGTCGTGAGTTTAACTTGTTTGTGTATTGTCAATGGAGATTACCACGTATGATTTTTTTATTTTTCTATTTTGTTAATACCATTAAAGAAAACACCATACATTTTATAGACATAAATGGGCAATATAAAGCATAGAAGCATGAGGGTAAAAAAAATGTATGCAAAAAATATCATTTTATGCTAAGCTACAAAGCTAACACACACCTTAATATAGGTTTCAATTACCCAGGCCCAAGACACCAGTGTGTACGTGGCCTGCCTTTGGGGCTCGTGCTCGTAGGACATGCCTGAAAAACAGGGTAAGTTGAAAATCTTGTCTGATATATATTGTATAATTCAAAGAGGATGAAATATCATAAAAATGTATCATAGCTAAATGAGGCAATTCTGATTTTTGGACTCTTAACCAGAGATGGATAGCTTTCTAGTTTTTTGGCAAGTATTTTCAGACGACAACAACTAGAACTTGCAGTTAGAGAAACACACTCAGTTTCACAGATTGGGAGGACTTGTCTGCCAGGCAGCAGGAGGATTTGAATGCAAGTAGGATTTGATGCTTATTTGAGAGATCCAAGGCTAAAGCTGTGCAGAGATAGACTTTTCAAGGTTCCTTGGGTGGAGAGCAATGGTTGAGTATGAACAAGCAGGGTAGGAGGTGGACCAGCTGGGAGATGACAGGTAATTTTTCCACAGAGAAAAAGTTTTAGTGGATTCTGGGCGACAGAGAGACAAAAGCTCACTGCTTATGATACAACAATTTTTACTTATAGCGAAGAATTTTCTATATTGTATAATACGTCCATCACTGGTCATTGTCAGTGAATGGTCAATATCTCGATGGCAACTCTACAACCTCTGGCCCTCTTTGGTGAAAGCAATTTTCTGTAAAAAGTTACTGCACACCACAACATGATATGTAACTCAGCTTGAAGCAAAACTCTTCATGCTCATAAGAAAATGTGTGGCAACTTCTCTATTAGGAAATTTAGCATGATCTACCTTCAGAAGGAGACGTTTTATCGGATAGAAAGAAACAAGTCCTGTTTGAAAGCACGCTGCCAGCTCATTTCCAATAACGCCACTCCTACCATTTCTGTCTGTATCAGCCTTTAACCATTAATGAAGAGGAACTCTCAGGTCAGTCCAAGTTGACTGTTTAAGTGCTGTCTGAGTTTTGACTCTGCATCCATGTTATTGGCTGCACTTAGACAGCTGAAGGAGGCCTTTTAAGCTGTAAAACCTGACCTTTGAATTGAACTCTGTCTATAATACATAAGTTCAGTGAAGGATGCATGGTTGCATTTTAGCTGTTAGCGCTGAACCTCATGAACCTTTTGAGTCATTCTTAACATGCATTCCTTCTCCTGAGCCACACACACACCCACACACACACACACACACACACACACACACACACACAGCATTACTTTATCCAAGCCATAAAATATGCTCTGTCACATGTTATGATTTACAGTTTAATCCAAATGGATTAAATGGATTCAGTCTACATGATGTCCTGAAGAAACAAATGGTTTTGCCCTTAAACAAGGAGGAGAGAGTTTTTCAGAGCCCGCTTGCTTTCCACACGAACTCTGTTCGACGTTTGTCAGTTTGATGCAATTTTAGAGTAAGACTGATAACAGCTTCATCTCTAGATTACTGTGCAAAAGTCTTGAGCCACAATGTTTTCTTATATTATATTTTGCTAAGAAAATGGGAATTAAGTGTGGATGTCTAAGAATACATGGAAATACATTGCATAAAAACAGAGTTTGCGCAGTTTTAGCAAGCTTGAAAGTCAAGACTTGATATGATTCAATCAGATTTTATTTGTTTAGCACCAAATCACAACAGTTGCCTCAAGCTACTTTATGTTGCAAGGTAGAGACCCTAAAGTAATACAAAGAACAACCCCAATAATTAGCTTATCGCCTATGTGGGATGGAACCCTTTTAATAGGAGGAAACCTCAAATAGAACCAGGTCCAGGAAGTGGCTGTTATCTGCTGTGACCAGGTGAAAAAAAACAAAACAAAAAACCCCAAACAAACATGACACCCCCCCACACACAGCCTACGTTCTTTTAGATAAGCTTTCTTAGTCTTTAGAAAAGTTCTCAAGGCTCTTCTTTGAATGTGGCTGCCCTTTGTT
>NW_024386813.1:0-17855 GCF_900408965.1 Simochromis diagramma
ACACGTTTTTATGTTGCTGTTAACAATATGTGTTTACAAGTCTCAGAAAATCATGTCCATAAGGTAAAAATACAGTTGCTTAACTTTAATTATCAGTTATTTTATTAAAGCATGAAACTGAAAGCAATATTTACTAATTTGTAAAACATTATTTGGATGGTTCTTGGAAAGTTGTAAATACTGTGTAATGTTTTAAACAGTGTCCATTATAAAGTTGTTAGTGACATAGGTGGTGTGATGTGGTGGTGGCCAAATCACAAGACTGTGAACCTGGACGCAAAGTTGTGACCAAAACTACTCGGTCAGGTTTGGGTTAATTTATGACAAAGTAGGAGAGACGCTGGTCTCAGTATTGTGGTCACACATACTGAGCAACACTAAAGGAAACCTTCTGCTTGAATGTGAGACAGCAGAGGCTTTGACTAAATGTCAGTAACTGACACCCTGGAATTATGCTCAGTAATAAAACCTTTATTATTAAAGTCTTATAACCCATCATTTACGGGTGGAGCTGTGCTAAGGTACCTGTACACCCTAGACAGGAGACAAGTTGGTAGTTCACTTCACAAATAAATACCACACAAAACCAATATATAATTATAATTGAGTTTTTTATTTTTTATTTTAATTACACAAATTAATGACACTTACATGAATTGCTCAATTAGTAATGATTTGCAAACACTTGCCCTGCAGGGCAAGCTCGGATCCTGGGAGGCCTGGGAGCTTGAGGATCCTGCGCGGTATCTTAGCTGTTCCTAGGACTGCGCTCTTTTGGACAGACATCTTAGATGTTGTTCCCGGGATCTGCTGGACCACTTGCCTAGCTTGGGAGTTACCGCACCTAGTGCTCCGATTACCACGGGGACCACTGTTATCTTCACCTCACATCTTCTCGAGCTCTTCTCTGAGCCCTTGGTACTTCTTCAGCTTCTCGTGTTCCTTCTTCCTGATGTTTCTGTCATTTGGTATCGCTACATCTATCACTATGGCTGTCTTCCTCTTTGTCTAACACCACTATGTCCGGTTGGTTAGCCATCAACAGTTTGTCCGTCGGTCAAACTGTCCCACGGGATCTTAGCTCGGTCATTCTCCACCACCCTTGGGGGCGTCTCCCATTTTGACCTTGGGACTTTCAGGCCACACTCAGCACAGATGTTCCTGTACACTTGGTTATGGCGTTCCATGTATGCGCTCCCTGCTAGTATCTTGCACCCTGCTGTAATGTGCTGGATTGTCTCAGGGGCATCTTGCCTGATGTGGTAGACCCCAGCCTCCATGGATTTTTGTGCTCAGAGCTTGTTCCTGTGCTGCCATGATTAGTGCCTCTGTGCTGTCTTTCAGTCCAGCTTTGTCCAGCCACTGGTTGGATTTCTCGATATCAACCACTCCTTCTATCTGCCACTGGTACATACTGTGCACAGGCCTGTTCTTTAATGATGGTTCCTCTCCTTGGTTCTCTTCTGTCTCAGGTTTCTGCTGCTGAGGGTGTCCTAAGCACGCTATCACCGTGGCCATCTTCATGATGTATTCATGGATCTTTATTGTTTCATCCTGGATACTGGTTATAACACTCACTAGTCCACAGCCTTCTCCCTTCCACTTAGTGTACAGTCTCAGGGGTGGCTGGATTTCAAGCTGACAGTGTCCTCTCAGCTCTCATAGTTATTTTTACAATTAATCATTTAATGATATCTGAAGTCAAGCTGTTTTAGAATTACAGCACACAGACACATCAGACCCTAATCTGGGCCTCGTTTGGGCTACTTATGGCACTTTTGGCGTTGCCAGATGTGGACCACATCGGTTATAGGAAGGTTTTTTCATGTGGACCAAATGCTATAACACACCTGACATTTGGCCAATGTAACGCGGACCTAACAATGACAAACGTGGACTACAAATATTGCTGTCAGGAATTAGATTAAAGGAATAACGCTGAGAATTCAATATTTCCTTACTGGTAATTATCTTGAGAGTCCAAGAAATTCCCTTGGAGGATCCTGACCCCTGGTTTAAAAATCACTGCCTTTTAATTTCAATAATCTCAAGTCATTTAAAGGTAACACAGAGTTCAGCATCTATAAACCCGCAAGTTTTTTAGATTTAACGCACATAATAGGATAAGAGCATAATGAGGCTATTCATGGAAGATTATTCGAGACTGAGAAAACTTAGGGCATCAAAACAGAAACTATTTTAAGATCACTCCAAACACGAGTTCCCGTAAAAGAGTATTGGCGCCGGGGAATTATAATGACCCCAGAGGTGTAAAAGTGAGTTCAGACAGCCTACAGCTCCACTTTTCTTTAATGTATTTATTTTTATTCTCTGTAAACGTCAGATTTCCAGCTGAAAATGGGATTAAAAGGATGAATCCCTCAGCTGATCCTAGATCACCAAATTCCCCTCCAGAAAACTAATTCTCTCCCTCATGTTTTAATCCCCAGGGAGCAGAGTCCCCACCATGTGAGATTATATCTGCGAGGTGGGTGGTGGAAGCGGGGGTGGAGAGGTGGGACGTCCTCTTTGACAGAGGGGGAGAGGACGAACAAGAAGGAAAAGAAGGAGGAGAGGGAGTGGGGTGGGCTCCGGGAGGACAAGTAGACCGGTCCACCGCAAGAAGTGACTTCAAACACGCGCGAGGCTCGCTGCAGGAGCGCTCAAACTCCGGCCGCCAGTCGTCGTCATGCGCCTCGGCTTTTAAAAGCGTCCCGGCTTCTGCTGCTGCAGCTGAAGAGCGAACAACTTGCTGTCGGTGACTCTTTTTTCTTAACAGAGTTTTGTGTCCAGCCGGTAGCTCTGAGCACGCGAACAGGAAGGAGGTGGATAACCCACTTCTCCAGGTTTCGGCATTGCGCCGCATTCCAGTCCGGCGCGCAGCGCTCAGGAGTCGGACCCGGTGCGCTCCGTCTCCCCGCTCCTTCTGAAGACTCCCGGATCTTTTCTGTTTGTGTTCAAAGCACCAATAATGCACAGAGAGACCCGCTTTCATTTAAGATAGATACACTTGAACACAAACACACACACATCCCGTTTTTTTTCCCTTCTGACTGGATTTGGATTAAATCCTCTTTTTTGTACGATCATGGGTGGATGGTGGATATTTGTTGGCGCTCTGGCTGGGATCCTCACCGTCCCCCGTGGGATTCACGGTTGGTATTTCTAGTCTCTTTTCACCAAGCCACTTGTCCTCCTGTCCTGCTTGTTACGTAGCCAGGTCAGGGGTTATTAGGGACCACCATGCACGCTCGTATGAGATCCACCGACTCTAAATCGGATTTAGTTCAACCTCAGCTACTTTGTCCAGCACCGAGTGAAGAATTGTTCCAGTACGCGCAGAGAAATCTTGTGGAGGTGTGAAAGTTGCGGGCAGAGCGATCGATCACCTTTTCCATTAGGAACACTTTCAGCTTAAAATGAATGCAATTTAGGCTATAATTGCTCAGGACCCACAATCGCAGGTGGAGGACCGTGAGCCAGAGCAGGGTGTTGCTACCCAAGGATAAGAGTTCCCATCCCAACTTCAGGGTTGACAGATTTTCCCAGAAGAGAAAAGTCAGCTGGTGAATTTCAAATGAGCTCTTTCATATGACACAAACACTCGTTTGATAGGATTTCTGAATGAGCACACTCCACCAGGGTTGAGCTGTGCAGTCAGTAATGCTCTCCGAGTGGACCTGGAAATGTCTGATTCAGGGAGAGCGGCTCGAATATTCACTAAAACGTGCTCTTTGATTATGTTTCAGTAACTAAAAGCATTTGTTAGGCGAGTTAAAACTGAAAAGACAAAAAGAAAATCAGTTTTAACTGAGCTGCAGAAGTTATTTAACAGAATTTCAGACTTTAATTGTAGAGAAACAAATACTCTTAACTGAAACACAGACATACAGTAACCTCATATAACCTTAACAGTAATTAAAAAATCTGTCTTTAACCCAAACTTCAAAGTCAATTTGAGAAAGTGAAACTCAAAGAAAGGACCAGACTTAAATACACCCTTAAACTCCCGATTTTAGGCGGGCATAGTTAAGCAAAACAATCTTCTGTTTGGATAATAGTTCTGCAGGTACCCAGAGTCACATTCAACAGACTGCAAATGAATCTGAATTAAAAAGCAACACATGAACTTGTTGTAGTTTTCATATTCATATCTAAACACCTTTTCTTTTTAAACCCAGTCTTTCTCACGGCCTCTGTGTTGTATAAATATTCATAACTCTGCATCAGATCTAAAATAGCTGCCCATGCACGGCTACGATATTCCCATTAGAGGAGTTATAATGCACAGGACTGTCAAGAGCAGAATCTAAAGCAGGTCTGTGCAAGTGCTGCTGCTTAACTGACCCATTCATAGTTTCTCTGTACTCCTCCTGTCAGACCGAGGCATGGTTAATGTTGTAGCCTGGTCTCTGGCAGGTGAAAACCTCCTCTGCCTGCATGTAACAGCAGCAGCAGCAGCACCATATGCCTACCAAAGTCATTAGCATCCTCTCTCTTATTCTTGGCATGCGTTCATTCTGCTTGGCAGGACTTGCTTCAGTCAGATTCAAACTTTTATGAAGCAAGGTACCCCTTCGCTTCTTTCCGCGCTTAAAAGAGAGCATGCTGGCATCGGCGAGCAGAGCAAAACGGTTATAAATGTTCAAATGTGATCAACAGTGAGTGCTGCAGGATGGACTGAAAGCCGAGCTGAGAACGGCGTTTTCTGGACAAATGTTTGGAGTCATGATGAGATTAGTGCTTTTCAATTAAGATTCCTTTGTAGAGCTTTGAGTGTGGCTCTGAGCATCTGCAGAATTATTATCTGCTACCGAATCAGATTAGAGTCGCACTCATCCAGGCAGTTATTGTTGAATATGCAAGCATTCCAGCTCAGGGTCTATGTAAATGAAACACTTTGAAGTTTGACTGCACTTTCATCTGATAAAACATTGATTTGGTTGTTTGCAGGCTTAAGTTTGGGTTAATCACAGGAGTTAAATGATTAGAACAACAGTACAAATGATTATTTTCAACACAAAGCATTTCTGGGTTATTGTAGCGAAAAGATGCGCTGATCATTTCATTTTGTGGCACATTTCTTTCAGAGGTGATGATGAACTGTGTCAACATGTGATATCAAAGGAAAATATGAAGCTGTGGTAAAACGTGTGCAAATCTAGTTCTTGTTTTTTGTTAGTAATCTTATTTTCAGCCTGTACTGTCAAAGTCTACACGTATTTAGGCCGTGATTGTCCTGAGCTGATCAGACATTTAAGGCTTCACTGCCAGCAAACACCGTTTAATACCTTAAGATCCTGTTCACAAAGAATCATCTTGTGAAAATGGACAATGAAATCTAAATTTGAACAACATTTCCTATTTCAGATTTCCATAATCCTCCATTATCTTCCAGCGAACAAAGTTCTTTCCTCCCTCAAATTTGAGGGAGGGATGAAAGTCCAAACAAGGATAGAGGCAGTGTTGCTGTTTCAAGTGGTTTTAGAACCCGATGATGATGAAGACAATACATGTTTTGGGTTTTTGTGGTCTCAGCAGACACATTTGTGCTTAATCCAGACTTCCTGTTGCTCTCACACCTCGGTTATGACACTGGCAAGTATCTTGTGTGGGTCAGATGTGGGCCAAGTTTAGGAGCTGCCCTCGTTTCATTACCTGATATGTGCCTATAAAAGCTGAACCTGACTCTGAGGTGCAGCAGTGAGACTAACCAGATGTTATTTATTGCTAGGAGGTTAATGTTTTAAAAAGTTTTGCTTAAATCCTGAAATAAGGTCTGTGATTAACACAGATTATAGACAGATTTTTTACCATCATTTAGCCGTCATGCGGCATCTTTTCTTGGCGTTACTGAGTTTAAAAAGGCTAATAAAGGTTGCCCTTATTATGAGACTATCATGCTGAAATGTGCAAGTATCATAAATCAATACTTTCCTTTCTAGATGGCTTTCCCTCAGCCTCCATCAACAGTGATTGGAGTCATTTTTTGTCCAGGATGATCCTTTAACTTGCACTTTCAACAATCCATCTACAGAAATGAGAAACATCCTGTGTCAGAGAGAAGCTGAAATGCTGCTTCGTGGATATGTTTTCTAGGATGACTTTTGTAGTTCTTTATTAACAGCTCAGTGAAAAAAGCCTTCAGCTGATCAAAAATGCTGCAGTAAGAGTTCAGGGACCCATAGAAGATCTATTTCTCTCACATTAGCTTCTATTTATTGGCTCCCTATTAAACCCAGAATTAACAGAAGGTGTTACAGTGTTTTGTTTTATGCACCTCAGTCGTGAGGGAGACACCACTGCTGTGCTGTGGCAGTAGAATGGGAGGCAGAGCCTTCCTGTCAGGCTCCGCTTTTCATGGAGCTCCCAGTTTGGATTCGGCAGACAGACACCGTCTCCTGCTTTTAAGATTCAATTTCATGCTTTCGTTTCAGATAAAAACGACGATGTGACATTGAACCACCCCTTAGTTATGCTGCTGTAGGCTCAGACTGTTGGGGGACTTCCCATGATGCACTGAGCACTTCTCTCTGATGCGTTTATATCCAACTGTTGCCTGTCACCAACTTTTGCCCGCTCTTTCCCATATTTTCATCTTTTCTGTCTTCCCTTTGCCCTCATCCCGCAATATGTCTCCTTCTTAAGTCTCATTCAGCTGGGGGAGCGCTTCCTGTTAAAAGGGAGTTCTTCCTTACCACCATTGCCAAATACCTATAGAAGATAAGCTGATCCAGGGGTGGGCAATTAATTTTCCCAAGGGGCCACATGAGAAAGTTTAACTGTTGTAGGGGACCAGACCAGTAAGCTCTCTTTATAACTGGTAAGATATGATTTTAAATTATCTAATGGGAATATGAAACAGGTAAAGCACCAACGATTTATCACTACTTAAACAACTTTCACAAAAATAGTTGTGAACAAAATGTGCACATTTTGACAAATTTCAAAGACTTTTAACTTTATACAAAGTGCTGCTTGTAGTTTGATTGCACCTGCAGTTTTTCAGCTCGTCTTTTACTTCTCTGACCCCAGCGAGAGAAATCTAGTCTGTTTTAGGCTTGAATGTGCATTAAAGTCGGTTCAACGTTTGAGCTGATAACAGACAGCTGATCGTCACTGAGAGAGGATCTCTCTCTGGATTTGTTAAACTGCATCACTGAGAATGTTTGTTCACATATAAAGGGAGATCCTTGTCTCCTTGTCTGTGGAATGTTTTCCTCTTTGAAAGAGGAAGAAAAAATCCAGTGGTGATGCTGACTTGAAGCGCTCTGTCAGCGGCGAATTAAGCTGTTGTGATGGTTCATTCTTAGCACTGACTCACACTACACCTGATGTATAACACAATGCAAAAACACTCATTTCAGTTCAGATTTCATTTCACTCACTTTTTCTTTTGCCTTCAAAAGTCAGAAATGTTTTCCCCGCCAGATTTGGACAGCCTTCGTTTGTAACATCTGTCAGTTTGTCCCATTTCAGCCTCTGTTGTAGTTTCATTCATTCATCGCATTGCTGCCAGCTGCTCCATAATCTCAAACTCTTTCTGTAGTCCAGGAGTAAAGATGAGAAACGAGGAGAAAAAGTTAAACTCGTCTGCTTTGTTTTCAACCGAATGTCCTTGATCAGTCTTGTTAGGGTTCACCTGGAACGGGGCACATTTTCGACTGCCTCCTTTTTTCTCATTTGGCTTGAACAAGTGCATTAATTAACAGCAGTACACAAAGGACTCTTTGATGAGCTCGCCATCGGAGAACGGCTTTTTTTTGTAATTCTGTGTTTAATCACAAAGCTAGTCTCGACTGCTGTCACTCTGTAAAGAGTTCCTGTTGATTTTGCAGCAAAGGTTCAGATGTCTGTTCCTGCTCAGCAACAGTCAGTTTCCTTCTTTTTTCTCAATTGAAATGTCTTTTTTTAGTATGAGCTGACATCTTTCAAGGCTAGCAAACTCAAAACCCTTATAAACCTTTGTTGCAACACATTTACACTGAAGCTGCCTTCAAAATAAAAGCAAAAAAACCTGTATTGTCATTTCCAGTAAAATCACTAGTTTATCAAATAGAGTTTGTTAGTTGAAATGTGAAAAACAGCAGCTGATGCATGAAGTGTGCTTATTTGTATTTGAATCCTAATTTTCCATCTACCTCACGTGGGCTGGTCAGGTGGGCGTGGCCATATTGTTCCCAATTCTTTCATAGAGGATCTGATCTGTGGAATTTTCCCTCTAAAATATAAAGGGCCATGAGACGCTTGTGTAAATAAAATTCATTAAAAAACAGTCAAAGGGCAAACTTTTGTTCCCATCATAGATGATTTTCACAATAATCTAAAAGGCCGTATGTTTAAAACACAAGTGAGACCAAAAATAAGGATTTCCATGTACTTTGGGAGCAGGGAAAGTTACAATCTGAACTGTTAGTTGGATTTTTCTTTAGCAGGCAGAACTGAAGAGTAAACCTCTCCACTGTGTCTTCCCCGAACTGATTAAACCACCAGATTATATTTTACACAGCACTCTTTCTCCCATACAGTGTGATAAAGAGACTATAGCATGGCGCAGCAGCATAAACACACTCGCTCTCGGGCATCCTTTATGAGGGCATAACTGTAACTGTATTCTTGTTTTCCCATCTCGACCATTATGGTAAATGTTTACCTCTGTACTTTCCCCTGAGGCAGCTTAGATTTCCCAGGTCTGGTGTCGTGAGGCTCGGAGCCCGGGCTGGGCCGAGGCGCGTGCTGCCTGTGCATCTGTCTGTTTGTGTTTTTGTTAAACATTTAGCTCTCAGATTGAGCAAAGATAATCAGTGGCACCCTGCAGTTTCAGTCTAAAGGTTGCATGTTTCACATTTATTAAAGGATTTTTTAACGGCAGCTGTTTCCAGCTGAACCGTGAATACAAATGTCGGTAAACGCTTGGTTTAATGAGACAGAAAAAAGCAAAGAAGATGCATTACTGGATTCTGATTGGCTTGCAGCACAATCGAAGTGAGAAAGGTTATAGCTGGTGTAAAGGTACTGCAGATAAAAGCAGTGTGGATGAATAGAGGTTCTTTAGATACTCGGCTGTTTTCACACAATGTCATAGTTCTGGACCCGTGTCCAATCAGTTAATTACTCTCCCCAGTGTAAATACTCCCCTGGTTCCTCTACTCAGGTTCCAGTTTTCAACCTCGCAAGCAATTTCTAGTCTTTCCAGGCTTTTTTAGTCTCAAGGATTGTTTTCTGTCATGGACTGGGCATTTCTCACATTTCTCTCGCTTACTCACAGACCGACCTCGACCAGAAATATTAGACTTACACATACCTGCTGTTTCCACGTGCCAATTTAAAAACATTCGACACATTATTCATCAGTCAGACGATGGCCTTTTCACCCTGATTTTATTAGTGCAAAGATTTTACGGTTTATTTTTTAAGTCTGTCTGTTCTGGTGTGAGATATGAAGAAGGCCAAAGGCCACTTTTGGTTGCTTTAAGGCAGGGTTGTCAAACATAAGGCCTGGGGCCCAGAAATGCTTTGGCAAAGACTAATCTGGCCCATTCGATAGCTTTGGAATATGTGGACGGGATAGATTTGGGATTTTTAACTGTGTTTTAATAAGCTTTACAGCTTTTTCTCCTGATTAAGACTTCTTCTGCTGCCGTTCACAAAAGTAATTAAGTAACAGATAAATAATTAAATGACAGAAAAGTTCCTGTCTTGGGTCCAGATTGAAAAAGACAACAACTATTTCCTCTTTTTTATTTACTACAACATTTCTTCAACATGTAGAAAAACTGAAACTTCTTTTTCTTATATTAAGACATCTCATTAATTTTAAATGTGTAGTTTTACTTCTTTACAGTGACAGAAAGGAGTGTTTCACTAGTCTGGCCCATTCAAGATTAAATTGAGCTGCATGTGGCCCATGAAATAAAATGAGTTTTACACCCCTGCTTTAGGGAATTATAAAATTTCCATTTTTGGTGGGAAATTTTAAGCGACTCAGCTGGTCTAATAACATAATAGATGTTAAAATATGAAAATAACAGTCATTATAACAGTCATTTCATTGTTCTGTTCATAGTAATCAGTGAAATAGATTTTTTTAAAATCTAGAACGTTAATGCGATGAATAAAAACTCGAGTGTGGTCTCTTCTGATACGGCTGCTTGGCGATCCACACATGAGATTATGTCTTTAAACATGCTGATTAGCCATAAGTATCAAACCACTCACAGGGCAGGTGAATAACATTGATTACCTGATTACAGTGTAATAGGAACCCAACCTGTCAGCCTCAGCTACCCCCTCTCATTTCTGCAGCGTATCATAGTTATTAGGGGTTCAATAAATCCCAGCTCTGTTTACATATTTCCAAACCTTTTTAGAAGCATAACTACAGCAAAGTGGTGCATTGCTGTGTAACTGTTTGGTCAAAACTGCATGTTAGTCAATTACAAACATGAAACTTTAATATTTATAAGCTTGTTTTTGTATTATTATCCCACTGGGCTCGAGTCTCTGTGTTGCAGACATGTCCTGATCTCTTTCAGATCTTGTCATCGCACTAAGAACTTTATAAACCTGCATCTTAACAGGGGAACTAATTGATTATCCTTCATACAGCTCGTTTGCTGCTTAACCATCTGCAGGATCATCTCACAGGTATGATTCAGACTGAACTCTGATACTAATGGTGTGTTTTTTTCTGTATCTCTCCCTCTCTTCCTTCTATGTCACCCCAGGAGCTTGTATCTATGAGGGAGCGCTGCATGCGGTAGGTACACCAACTCCTTTTGTACTCTCCTACCTCTTGCCTAGCACCGCTTTAAATCTCCGTCCCTACTGTTCACAGAATCTGTTGTGTTTATATGGCTTAATGGGTCTTAGCTCGTGCATTATTCACTGGAGACTTGAGCAGGTTGGTGTGACTGACGTTTGAAGCTCTTACCTGTGTGTGTGTATTCGAGGATAGGCGGTACGAGGTATTATCAGTAGGAGTTGCTGCACATCTTCTGTTGTTTGAGAAGTAGCTAAGAAGATGTGTCTCATCAATAATGTATAGAAGATCCCGGCTTTGTGTTTGATAATGGCGATGAAAGAGCGCGATGCAGGGTCACTGGCAAAGATGAGCTGCTGTCTCCTGCTGTGCTGCCAATTGAAGGTTAGGCTGTTCTAAAAAAAGTTTAAAAGAAGTTTATGATGAGCTTTGCTCTTGTGGATCTGCTGGGTATTGGCTAACATCCAGCGCTTCGCTCTGAGGTGTGCTTCTGCTTTATATTCTTTAAACCCGGCTGAGAGTTATTTTAATGTTTAAAGTTGTCGTGTTTGGCTAGAGGCATCGGCAGATGAGGAGAGGTTTTGTTCCTCTGTGCAGGCAGCCGGGGGTTGCCCACAGATGTAATTTATATGATTATAAACTCAGACCAGCCTATTAACTTTTCCCCTTACACCACACGGGTGCACTCTTCTGGTTTCAGTCTGTCTGCTTGATTCTGGGACCAGGTATTGATGAGTTCTTCACACTGAGACGCAGTGGGAAAAGTGGGTGATGTTGGGAGATGACTTTTGCAAGAGAGAACCATGGCGGTAAATCTAATAGACTCCAAAGAGCCAATCAACAGCTAAATTCTGAAACATATGGGCCAATCATGTTGCTTTACTAGCAAAGCACTTGGAATGGAAGCTGTGGCTCTCACCCCGATATGATAGATAGAGATTTAGTCTGGTTAATTCCAGATAACTGCAAACCTTTGTCAAGTTGCTGAGCTGCAGGAGTTGCTTCTGGTTTGGCAAGTTAGTGCTCGAACTGGTGTTGGTTAAGATCAGGGTTCTTTGCAGGTTCGTTCTTGGGCTTCCGCACCATGTTTCATGTTAAAAAGGATGAGGACAAACATAAAGTGGACATACTTTGCAGTTTTTAAAGCATATTTCAGTCAGAATCATGAAAATAAAGTTTCTTTTTTATTTATGGCTCTATTCTGGGACCTCCGTGACCTTTCTTGAACTTAAACGCAAAGCCCAGCGAGGGCAGAGCAGCAACAAGATTAGCATTACTGAACAGAGTAAGCATCAATAACAACAAACACTGCAGTGATTAAATCTGATAAAGAATAAATGATGATCTGGGCTGGAGGTGGGTTGCAAAGCAGCTTGCAGATACTCAGCAAGAGGCTTTGACTGTCAGCTAATGTGGACTGGCACTAAAATCAGCACTAACACTGTCCACGTTAGCTTTAGGAGTTCCCTTCATGGGGGTTAGACGGTGGAATACATTTGACTGTATCTTTTATGTCATAATATACGTAGAGATAGTGGGTGGAGTCAAAAGACCATTTTTTGATCTGACTACATTTCGCTAATGCTTTTTCAAATGTTTAATGTCGTTATCTTTCTTTGTTTAATGTCTGTCTTTCAGCTGTCTGTTGAATGCAGCTGCATAAAAAAAGTTATCATGAAATGTGCACAGTGAAAATACACATATTAAGCCAAAACAGGTGTAACAGGCCAACAAGGGCCAAACCATTAAAACAGGAATCACTCAACAGGCTGGCAAAGGACGACCAGCACCTGAGGCAGGGGTGGTCATAATGCTTTGCCTCATCAGAATACACTTTTCTTTGAAGATTTTATATTTAATAAAAACCCTGATTTGTTTTTTTCCTGTGAGTTACACGACTTTAACCTTGGCTGAAAGAGCCGCGAGTCTTTAAAGAAATTTGTCAGCCAGGTTTAAGTGAAGACTTCTGAGGGTCTACATGATGTTTCTAATGCGTTTCCTTCCCGAGGCTTCTTAAAGAAAGAAAAGCTGACCTGTTAAAGTCATTCATTATTAGCACAGCTTGCACTTTGAAACGATTCAGCCTTAACATATCTTTTTCTCCTTTTAGCAGTTGAACCTGAGGAAAAACAAAAGAAAAGAAGGAAATTTGCTGCTGTGCACTTTGTGTCTTGCAGCAAATGGTAAACTCTCTTAAAAAGCCTTAAACAAGGGTCTCAGCAGTAGAGTTGCGGTTCCCAGGTAGACTAATGATGAGCTCCTGCTTCTTTCCTGCTGTGTCATCAGTGTAATTACAGCAAAGCTCAGAGCAGCAAGCTGTAACATACCTGCAATCCTGTAAATGCACACAAACACATCCTGTCCCCTGTGTTACTTTTCCCTCCGCTTTGAAGGAGGGGAATGTTCGCAGCAGGGCCGTAAAGACAGGGATGGCTCAGTTAGTGTTTTAGGAGGGAAAAGGGGGGAGGAGGAGTGAGGGTGGAACAGAGGGGAAAAAAGATGAGGGCAGAGAGACGGGAGGGACGTCCCAGCATGTTCGAACGCAGCTGGGAAAAGGCCCTCCTGGAGTTCAAAGTAAGTGGCGGCCCCTCAACACCTGGAGTGGTGGGCCCATAGATACAAATGTGCAAAAGAAACACGCGGATTAAAGTGCAGGTCTCGGTAAAAGCCTGCAGGGCCTTCTGTGTGTTTGGTTCTGTGGTGAAAATAATCACAAGTCCTCGGCGTGCTCTTTCTTCTTTTTCCAGACTTTAATTTCTTTATTTGATTTGGTTTAGCGATCGGCTTGATTTATGCCAATAATTACTCTGTCAGTGCCTGAACAAAGATCTCTGATCACTCGTCACAACTAAATTAATAAAGACATAGAGGCGTAATTATAAATATAAATAAATATGAGCTGACAGGCATTTTAAACCACAGACCTATTTCATATCAGGTCAGTGAGCCAGTTTTCCCATATGTTTCTCAGCGACTTCCTGCAGCTATTTTCAGCGCTTTAGCGATTTCATGGTTAAAGTCATACGTTTGACATAAGTTTGACAAACACAGCAGTTTTATTTTTTACAACTGGTGCTCACACGTTTCATTTACCCTCTCTGGCCTGCTCAAATACACAAGGTTTTACTCACGCTGTGTGGTTTGATTGATCAGTCAAACATGAGTTAATGTTTTTCCTATACGAGCATTTTTTTATACATTTCAGGAAAAGTGTCACAGTTGGCTTCACTGCATGAAAAACTGGATTTCCAGCCACATGAACTGCCATGAACCTCACTGTTTCAGTAAAGAAAAGTGAAGACTTTTATTAGTAGTAGTAAAAGTACTGCATTTACTAAGGGCTTTGACATCCAGTATGCATGTGTTCATGTTGTTATCATCATATAGTTTAACTGTCATCAGGGACATGAATGATTATCAGGAAACTAAAACGTTTAAAAGGAACGTGTCGGCTCTGAATCAGAGCTTTATTAAAACTCTAAGATTCCAGGAAATGAACTTATCTGATTTCCACAGTCAGAGTCGCAGACATAGATTACAGGACATGGTCTTCCCTTGCTGGATCCTCTTAGTGAGCCATGATTTCAAGGTCTACAGGTCTACATGTAACTGGGTTTCTAAAAGGATTTTCAGACGTTTGCATCTGGATACCAAAGCTTTTCACACAAATCTCAGTAATACTTGGATAAATGTCAAGGGACACTCCTCTTAATCTTTGAATTCAGGTGTTTTCAGTCTCATTGCCATATGGTATAAAATGAAGCACCTCGCGGCTAGGTGCTTGACTGAATTTGTGGAAGCATTCACAGAACCACAGCACTAAACTGCAGAGCACCATGTGCCGTAAAAGTTGCCAACTCTCTGCTGACTGAGTGACTGCAGAGCTTCATGACATGGGTCTCAACGGCTAAGCAGCTCCTGTAGGTGTAATGCATGGGTTCAGATAGCGCGTATAAAAGATGAACTATGCTTTCTAAAAGCAAAGTTCTTTGAAGCTGCATTCTTGCTAATGGCCAGCAGGGGTCGACTTCTCTGATGTCGTGATGTTGTTTTCAAATAAATTCATGGTCTCAGTTGCTGGGTCCAAGTATTCATGAATACAGTAGTATACTTTATGTAAGTTAACGTCCCCATTAGAGTAAAAAAGGTAAAGATAAAAGGGCATGGTTTAAGTTGCTAAGATATGAACGTGCACTGTTTCACATATTCAGAGACCTCACTAACTAACTGGTGATGTTCCTGTCTTTTATATACAGTTTATGTCTGCATGTTTTTTGATTTAGAAGAGAAGGACATTTGGACACACAGATGGCTGGCGAGATTCGGACAATATGGTCTGTCTATTTTACATCAAAGATGGATTAAAGTTGTCTTTTGACAGCGGCCATCTGGGAAATCAGAACAAGTAACCGTTCAGACAGCCGGCAGCAAACTGTCTGATCTTCCAACAGCCAATGTGTGAAATAACAATTAGTGTTCGGGAGGCACCACTGTGAGCACTGCTGTAGAAATACTTACTGTTTTTCTGACTTGTTCTTCAGTATTAATATTCATGTTAATAAAGGCCTTACAAGTTCTAATTTTCCCGCATGTAAGAGTCGAATTCTCGTGGTAGAAGTTTTCCCGTGATCAAACTTTCCCATTGTTTGGATTTCTTCACTGACTGAATCACAATCAGTGTCTCTGCTGCAGCCCTGGAGGTTGTAGAGCATCCTGAACAGTCTGCAGAAAGACCTTCAGCGGTGCCATCACCCTGAGGAAATCCTGAATATCCCAAACTTGCAGCTCATACCAGCCTGAACGCTTACAGCGTTTTCTCAACATGGCTGCCGGCGGAGAAAGAGCCTCTTTATTTAATTGATTCATTTAAATGTTTTTAAACTGAATACATTTTTGACTGTCACCTCTGTTTCACTCTCTGGCCTTTCTAAATAAAGTGTCTTTATTTTTATTATTAGTCTTTTGATTTTATTATAAATTATGTTTTGTTTCTTTTGCTTGTTTTGAGCGCCCAGAAGTCCTAAACCCAACAATGTCTTTACATAACTTACACATTTTTGTTTTTAAGGGAAGGAAAGGCAGCAAGTCCTCATATCTCCAATCTAGAACCAACATTTTTAGATGTTTTTCCCAATATATGACTAGTTATTTTAGTTGCTGAGTATTGTTTACCATTGGTTTAAGTACTAGAACTCAGCAAAACTGAAGCATAAGCTTCTTGAGTGTCTGTACGACACTGTAATAATGTAATAATCCATTACAGTGGTCTAAAAGCACCAGTGCTGTAAAGTTAAGCATTTTAAATTTGAGACACTTTAGAGCCTCTTGTGGCAGTTAGATGAACTGCAGTTTTCTTTTCATGCAGGTTCAAATCTGTTAAGATCCACTTTAAAGGAGTAACAGGAAAGAAAAAAAAATCAAAAACAAAACAAAAAAAACCTCAGGCATGTGACTCCATCTTTTATGTTTATGGTTAAAATCTAATTCTATCAAACCAGAACAGAAAGGTTTGTAGTATTTATGATCTTACCTCATGTTCTTACTTTTCTGTGGAGTAAAGGAAGCGTAATTTCTCTGAAATATGTAGTGACAGAAAAATAGAAAGCATTTGTTCCTAAACAATCAAATTCTTCTGTCGGCAGGAGTTCAGGTTTCTCAGTCACCCTCAGGCGGTACAGTACAAAGCTGAGGGGATTGTGGGTAACGTGTAGTACATGCGTCCTGACAGATTCATGCTTCGCACTTATTGCAGCGGTGCAGTGTGCCACCGGGCCTGACGTGCCGCTGAAAAAGAGTTTAAAGCCTGCAGTGAAGGACAGCGAGCCTCCACAACATGCAGCACCATGTCCAAATATATCACTTGCCCCTCAAGGCTTGAATTCCTGGCATTGCAAGTCACCCGTCCGCAAGGAATCAAAATATAGGGCACCTCAAGAATAGCGCTACCGGGACAGAGGTCCGAGCTGTATGTTTACAAAGAAGCAGAGCTGGGATTGACCTAACAATGCCTGTTCCTACCTGTCCTGCACCCCTTCAGCGCTGCATTTTAAAGATGATACATTACAGTAATGTGTCATTTGGAGTGAACTGCTAAATGTGTTTTTAGAAGAATGAAGTTTCTTCCAGTCCTGACTCATTCCATGCATATTTAGACTTTTACTCCAGATTTAGTAAGAACTGCTTTGTTATTCCTCTCAGTAGGACTCCAGTAGTTATTTTCCTCAGCTGAGCTTGTGACATGTCCAATTATGCACACGATAATGCACACGCAGAGAGTTCACACCATAGTAAACAATTAAAGGGTAATGGATATTGTTGCTCTGCACTTGGGAAAGCAAATCTTTTGTCTCTTTGAGCTGCTCTGATTTCTCTGCAGCCCCTCAGACGGTTCTTAGAGTCGTCCACGTGTTCGGTGTTTACGTGCAAAACTGACACTGTGATCACTTCCTTTTGTTTGAATTGCTGTAGCCTGTAAATAGCTTTCATGTCTTCATATAAGAACGTGCGGAGCAAATAATGGTCGACTTTAGAGCAGTTATTGCTTTGAGGGAGCTGCTTGGTGAAATGTGCAGCGTTGAAGACATTCTCACATGCTCAAGGTTTGTGACGTCTCTCTCCTTTTTGGTCTCAGCACTATCTGCTGTTAATTAATGCTAAGATACCCTCATTCTTTGCATTAGGTGGTGATGATGGTGTGGATAGTTTGACTCTGCCTTCAAGGGAAGCCATTTGGAACAATTATAAACACTTTTAATTGGACGACATGCTGTTTAAACTCGCTCCACTCAGCCACAGCCTGACCCCGAAACCATGACCACTCACCCCACATCTTCCTCCCCCCTATTTTTTTTACATCTACCAAGTAGATTATGATTATCTGTTTGTTTGTTTGTGTGTTGCTGGTTAGCAGGATTATTCAAAAAGTTATGGGCAGCGTGAGTAGTGGGGCTTGGCCCAACTTAGAATAATAATAACTGTGAAGTTTATTTGTAAAGCAAATTGTTTTATTACACACGATAAAATGCAATCGGTGAAGAGGAGGAAGAGATCAAAAGAAGATTGAACACCAACGAATCAGTCTCTAAAGATGAAT
>NW_024386814.1:0-29933 GCF_900408965.1 Simochromis diagramma
CTAGAGACTGCAGTGACAGTTGTGGTGGAGGTGTAACGGGTGGAGGAGTGGCTGCCTGAATGGCAGGGTGTAGTGATGGTGGTGGTGGAAGGGAAACAGGTGGTAGTGTGGATGATGGAACTAAGGGCGACTGAGTGGCAGACCGAACTGATGACTGAGGCGATGGTAGAGGTGAAAATGGAGCGTGTGGTGGAGTTAATGGCTGTGCCAGCGGGAACACAGGAGACGCAGCTTCAGGAGGCTGGGCAGCTAAGAGAGCTTCAGGAGGCTGGGCAGCTAAGAGAGCTTAGTTGCCCAGCCTCCTGAACCCACGGTTCGACACAGAAAAAGAGTCCTTACTCACCACAAGCCGGCGATGTACAAGTCCGAACGTCCCGGCTGTGGGGTGCGCGCTGGCGGCGTGATCGTCGTTTCTTTTTGATGATGGCTCTGACGGGCCGAGCAGCTCCACATCTGGCCCTTCAGGCAGGTGGGCAGTAGCAGCTGGGGGATGAAGGTGGAGCTCATTTTGGATTAATTCCTGTTCGAGTGGGTGGAGCGCACTGAGTAGCCAGGGAAGACCAGAGATTAAACGCTGTAGTCTTGTTTCCACAGCACGGCGAAATTCCTTCCCCTCATGTTCGAGCCACAGATGCAGGAGTCTTTCCACGGAGTAGATTATGTCCAGACGCAGTTCTTCTGGTGGGTTGAGTGCTGCTGGGTCCATGTCTGGTTGCGTCGTACTGTCATGAATCGCTGTGCGGCAGGCAGGAGTTGGACCCAAAATGCAGGACTCAGACTCAGGGGATGAACTCAAAATCACAGCTTTATTGGCTGGTCACAGAAAAATGAGCATACAAAGTAAACTAAGCTAAACTGGGAAACAATGGACTAAAACTCACAGGGAGATCCACACAGCTTGAGGGACAACACGACACTGACTCAGAGAAACACAGGGTTTAAATACACTGGGGAGTAACGAGGGGAATGAGACACAGAAGGAGGGCACAGCTGGGAGAAATCAGGACCGATGAGACAAGCAAAGCAGGACACATTCACATAAGACACAGACCTTCAAAGTAAAACAGGAAGGATCACACAGAGACGCGAACTTGACAGTGGAGACAGCAACTAAGAAACACAGAGACATAAACCATAAGGCAGAGGAATCTAAGATCCGAGAGACACAGAGGGGAACTCAAACATGCAGACACAGACTTACACAGAACAGAGGGGACACAGAGCAACATGAAGGGCAAGGGATCGAAACTAGAAACCATAGAATAACTCACACAAGTACAATAATACAAACATCACAAAGAACTAAAAACGCTGGGTCAGGAGACCCAGGACCGTGACACTACCGGTGCTTCATCCACAACTACAGTCAGGTAGCAGCAGCACACTCACACGACTTAACTCCACAAAGCTCCCCTTCACCCGGTCTCACGAAGCTGATAGAGCTTTTGCCAAACTCAAAGACTTGTTTCATCTGCTCCAGTTCTGATTCACCCAGAGAGCCATAAGCCATTTATTGTAGAAGTAGATGACAATGGATCCTCTTTTAGGTCTGGAAGATGATATGATTATGAAGATGATACAGATTAATATACACTTTGTTTTTTGGGTGTAGTTTTTAATAAGATATTAACTTTAAAAAAATCACAAAGCATATTATGGGGAAAAGTAAAAAGGTACTTAATATAACATTTTTAGCAGGGTTGACAAAGGGTCTGTCACGTTAATTTGCTCAAGAATAGATTTTGGGCATGTGGTATATGGGTCAGTGGATAAAAATTGGCTAAAAAGTTTGGATGTTATCCAAGCTCAAGCACTGAGACTTTGCTTAAGGGCAGTTAAAACAATGCCAATGTGTGCTTTACAAGTAGAATCAGAAGAAAGTCCACTATATATTAGAAGACAACTAGTTAATAGTTAACAATTGGATACATTTGAAAGGTCATAATAAAAATCATCCTGTTAAGAAAGTGTTAGAGGATTGTTGGGAAAGAGAAAAGATTTTAAAAATAGTTTTGGGTGGGTTGTGGATAATAGAGCTGGAGCATTTAAAGTATTAAATGCTTTACCATTTTATTAAGTATTAAGAATAGAAGAATTACAACAGATATTTGTCAAGAATTTTATAATAGAGTGGTACAGTGACTATTTACAGATTTATACAGATGGGTCGAAAGATCACAGTTGCAGAAGGGAAGCCAGTTAAAATTGGAGACTCCAGTTAGAGAAATGAACATTTCAAAGGAAAATCGTTTTAACCTGGCCTGGAAGCTTTTCCTTTTAAAATAATCAAATGACACTGGAGGAGGACTCGTTTTAATCAGGATTTATGTGGACTTGTTGTGATAAAAAGACTGGATTGGAAACTTTTGGTGTGCTGAGTTCAAGGAGCAACACCCTATTCTGGAATTCGCAGGTAACCAATGAGAGGAGTTCAAGACTTGAAGAAGAAGAGCTTGAGAGTTGAACTCCCAGGATCTGGTGTGGAAACCCATTCTCTAACAACACAAGGCCTGATAAGGTGGTTGGAAAGTCTTTCTCAGGAAGATGCAAAATTTGTATGTGCTTGGCTGCTTGTTTTTCTTAGTGACCACCTTTTCCTGTTTGTAACCAGGCTAATAATTTTTGGGCCTTGGATTGCAGACCGGAACTGTGTCCTCAGCCACCAGTCTGCTTTGGAGGAAAAATAAATCTTGTGTACCTTATTTTCAGTGTGAGTGTGGTGGTTTTCTGCTGGTCACTATTAGAACTTGTTACTTTCTTGGATGCCATTTTTCTGCCCATCTAACATACATGGTGTATTAGTTTGTAGTAAAGCAGCTCTCCTCTGGATGAATACTGCCTCCACCTGAGAGATCAGCCATATCTGTAACTATGTGAAAGAGTAGAAGAGCAGAGAGCTGAAACTGATGGTGGTGGTCAGACACGTGACTTTATGTTCTTTTTGACATGAGCAGAGGAGGGAGGGTGAATGTGTTGGAGCTGAAGCTGCCTGGAAGGAGGAAAAGAGGAAGACCTCAGAGAAGATACATGGATGGAGTAAAGGACATGCAGAGGGTTGGTGTAGCAGAGGATGGATGGGGTGAAATTCAGGTAGGTGATCTGCTTTGGCGACCCATAAAAGGGGGCAGAGAATTAACTACATACATATATTTGTTTTTTGTTTTTTTAAATATATTATTTATGTGACTTATTCATCCAAGAGCAACTTAGCTTCTGATTCGAGTAGCAGGTATTAAAAAATAAAAATTACCAAGCGATGAAGAGGCTTTACTGAATTCTCAAAATGCAGAAAAATAATGATTTAGATGGATGATTAAAAGATTTCAGCCCTGCAAGGAATGCACAGATGACACTCTACTGCACTGGGAAGTTTTTGTACTTTACTTTGTGTATATTTCACAGCTGGGAATTTCCACAAGGAAGGGACTAAGTGAAATTCTCTAATTTGTTTCTATGTATTGTATAATAGCCAGTGAGGGGACAGAGACATGTCAGACTGTGGGATTATACATTTGTTAGTTTTTCTAATGGCCTCTTCAAAAGGTAAGTTTTATTCCATATAGTTATTTTTGGTTTTTTAAGTTATTTATTGTGACAGGAAAACAAAACAAAACAAGAAGCTCCTAAAAAGGTCATAAATGTGAGAACTTTTCCAAAGAAATCTCAGTCAGTTATGCCTGAGACAGAGAGACGATTATAACAGAGTAAAGATAGCATTAAAATGTTGGTGACAGAAGTAATGCTAAAATCTCAACAAGCCAAAGTTACATACATGTTAAAGGGAAAGATCAAACAGTACAGAAATGAAGAAGTGGGCATTACGGGGCTTCCCCAGTGAAATAACTGAACTTGGAGCACAAAATAATAAATAACATACCAGTAATGCGCGGAGGGAAGGCTTCTGAGAAAATGTATAAGTTCACAGGGAATTTCTACAATAGCACGAGTTAGAGGTGGGCAGATTGATGCAGTTATCAATACTATTGATACCAATGCTGGTATTGTTACTGGAGATATACTACTGCAATAGGATTGGTACTTTGTTTCTGTCCTGTAAGTTCAGCATGTACCTCACTGAATTCTGTTATGTAGTTGTTGTTTTTTTAAATGAAACATAAAACACGGACTATGAAAGCCTCTTATTTTGTTTGTGCAGCTCTAACAGCAGTGATACAAGCACAGCAGACTGTGCTGGCAGCAGTGGGAGAAGATGCTGAATTCAGCTGTCAGCTCTCGGAGACTAAATACATCCTTCAGGTCACATGACAGAAAATCTTACAAGATGTGGAGACAAATGTTGACACATACAGCTTTACTGAATTTTCAAAATGCAGAAAAAAATGATTGAGTTTGCTGATTAAAACACTGATGAAACTCTACTGCACTGGGAAGTTTTTGTACTTTACTTGGTACAGTTGATCATTCTAACACACCTTGGAATGTCCCACAAGGAAGGGAGATTCTTCCTTCCTTCGGGGACATTTGAGTTTTCAATAATTTGGCTATTGTACGACGTTGTTTCAATACGTGGTACAATAGCCAGTGGGGACACAGAGACGTGCACCATGTCAGACTGTGGGATTCTGTGTTTGTTTTTTCTTTTTATGGCCTTTTCAAAAGGTAAGTATTATTCCGTATTGTTGTTTTTGTTTTTTAAAGTTATTTATTGTGACAAGAGAAAAAGAAAAAGAAAACAAGAACCTTCACTCGTAATAATTAAAAATTGATCCTAAAATGTGAGAACTTTTCTCTGAAGTGACAAAGAGATTGTCTTTAGACAGAATTAGAAGGAGATACAATTACTGAAGAGTTTAGATTTTGTTTGAATGAGTGACAAAACGTTTCTCCCACTGAACACTCAGCCTAATAAAAAAGAACAAAATCAACTTTCTGTGTTGAGTTGTTCATCATTCAGATTAATGAGACTGTTTTGAGAGCTGTGTGAAAACAGCTTTAGACTGTTTTGTTAAAGGTTGCCCCATGCCTATTCATATTACGATGAAAGCAATAGATAAACCACATGTTTGTGTGTTATGTATGTATGGTTGGTAAATTAACAAAAATTGGGTTGTATGTGGCCTACAATGTAAAAGACGTTTCACAACCCCAATGTAGTTAAAAACAAGAAGGCACTCATTTCCATTAGACAGAGACGGAGTTCAGGTCATAAGTAGTTTACTGACAATTATTTAACATTTGAAATTAAAAGATCCGTCAGTCCATTCACATATATACTGTTCAGAGAAGGAATGTAGTTTAGAGCAAAGTGTAGTAGTGTGAAGTGGCTAAACACACTCACCAATTGTTCTAAAATAAACAATTTATCAAAACATTAACAGTCTTTCACACATACATACGGTTTATACACTATTTTAAAAAGAAGGGCTTGAAGACTTGATTCATTACAAAAAGTCTATTAAAATGTTCTGGGTAACCACAGAAATCTTAGTCAGTTATGTCTGAGAGAGAATGTTTATGACAGAAGTAATGCCAAAATCTCAACAAACCAAAGTTACATACATGCTAAAGAGAAAGATCAAACAGTGCTGAAATTAGGAAGTGGGCAATTTAGGGCTTCCCCAGTGAAATAACTGGTCTGAAATAATTGAGGCACAAATTAATAAATAACCAGTAATCCACAGAAGGGGAGGCCTCTGGGAAAATGTAGAAAATCAATGGGAATTTCTACAGTAGCACGAGCTACCAGTCAATACCAGTCCTGGTACTGGTTATGTTGAAGTGATGGGTTTTATAATTCATTTTTGGTCCACTGAAGGGATTGTTTTGTAACCCCAATATTGATATTTTGTAAATAAAAATATGACCTCGATTAATCTTGTAAATTCCCTGCACTTGTCATAGATATCTACATGATGTCCAAAAAATATACATCAAGTCCAAGGTTCTAATGTTGAACGCCATATTGATGTCCAGCTTAAATCATGGTTGGACCTCCAAATTGTTGAAAAAGTTCAAATGCAGTACAGACCTCCAGAATTGGTCATGGACCAACAGAACCAATATAGACATGATCTGTACGTCTGTCTGACTTTCTTTGTTTAGTTGGTAGCTAACTGAATTGTGTTACTTTTTTTTTATTTTATAGATTATAGAAAATGTACCTGAAACATACAGTATGAAACAATGAGTGTCAGGTTTATATTTATAGTCTACATCACATTTACAGTGGGGCAAAAAAGTATTTAGTCAGCCACCGATTGTGCAAGTTCCCCCACCTAAAATGATGACAGAGGTCAGTAATTTGCACCAGAGGTACACTTCAACTGTGAGAGACAGAATGTGAAAAAAAAATCCATGAATCCACATGGTAGGATTTGTAAAGAATTTATTCGTAAATCAGGGTGGAAAATAAGTATTTGGTCAATAACAAAAATGCAACTCAATACTTTGTAACATAACCTTTGTTGGCAATAACAGAGGTCAAACGTTTACTATAGGTCTTTACCAGGTTTGCACACACAGTAGCTGGTATTTTGGCCCATTCCTCCATGCAGATCTTCTCGAGAGCAGTGATGTTTTGGGGCTGTCGCCGAGCAACACGGACTTTCAACTCCCGCCACAGATTTTCTATGGGGTTGAGGTCTGGAGACTGGCTAGGCCACTCCAGGACTTTCAAATGCTTCTTACGGAGCCACTCCTTTGTTGCCCGGGCGGTGTGTTTTGGATCATTGTCATGTTGGAAGACCCAGCCTCGTTTCATCTTCAAAGTTCTCACTGATGGAAGGAGGTTTTGGCTCAAAATCTCACGATACATGGCCCCATTCATTCTGTCCTTAACACGGATCAGTCGTCCTGTCCCCTTGGCAGAAAAACAGCCCCATAGCATGATGTTTCCACCCCCATGCTTCACAGTAGGTATGGTGTTCTTGGGATGCAACTCAGTATTCTTCTTCCTCCAAACACGACGAGTTGAGTTTATACCAAAAAGTTCTACTTTGGTTTCATCTGACCACATGACATTCTCCCAATCCTCTGCTGTATCATCCATGTGCTCTCTGGCAAACTTCAGACGGGCCTGGACATGCACTGGCTTCAGCAGCGGAACACGTCTGGCCAGGGCCGTTGCTAGCCATTTGGGTGCCCTAAGCACAAATGCTTTATGGTGCCCCCCCCGCCACTGAAAAAAAAAAAAAAAAAAAACATTAATACTTTAATTTCTCAGTGGAATTTGTTTAATTAAATAACAACAAACATGACAGTTAAACAAATAAATAAGGTTAAAGGAGGTTAAAAATACTGTTACAAATAAATACTGAAACAAAAATTGAACATTGGAACAAGAACAAAGAGCCTGGCAATAATGTGTAATTTCGGTTGAAGGGGGCACACATGTCTCCACAGTGTCACTTTCTGATAGTCTCTCAGTGAAAGGACTCTCAGTGGTACTTGTGTATGGAACTGTACCTGAACTGGTGGTTGATGGTTCTTGTTCTTCTTGGCTAGGGATTGTTGCAGGGTCTACAATGGCTGGTGGTTGATGTCCAGGGATGGCACTACTACTGGATGGTTCATCCTGTCCTTGAGATCCTCCTTGAACATATTTAAGCATTGACCCTGCATACAAGAGAAAATATTCAGGGATTTTACAGAAATACAATTTTGAATCTACAGTAGGCCTACGAAAGATTGCATTATAAGACTAATAAATTAAGTAAGTCACTGGTACATTTAAAAATTACTAACTATATTTTACATGTATAGATTTTCATAATGGCAAATGGCAATATAAACATGCTGTACATAATTTGATATAAATGCGCAAGTAGGAAATCTATATTACTGGAAGATATAGGTTTCATATTACAGTTTCACCAACAGATGTCGCCCTTGATCTATGAACCTAAAGAAAGACGAGAACTATTTATGTGTTCAGACGTCAATGGCATAAATAAGATATGCGTCTTTATAGATATCCTGAAATGCAGCAACATACAAAGTAATCTTGTCTAATCTGATAATAATACTTGACTGCATCACTGACCTATCCCAAAGTTAAGGTTAATCAGTAGCATGCATGACGTTAGCCAGCTAGCAACCTGAGGAGGGAAATGCTAGTCTCACGAATCACGATAACGTTAGCAATCGTGAGTCACGATTGCTAACGTTATCTGAAAACCGTCAATTGAGTGACCATGATGAGTTGCTTTTAGTAGTCCATTCTATATTCATATCCACAACGTAAACAAACTACCCAACATCAATCATTTGCAACATTTGTTAACACAGTATGAACACTGCTAACAGGAGCTATCACAGAGTTGACGGACATGAGCGTGCAAGCAAGGGCTACAATAATGAACTTTTTTTATTATTATTATTTAAACATTGCCTTACCGGCAAGCGACGCCTGAGTTTCATCACGCTTCCTCTTCTTCTTTCTTTTCTCCGCTCCCGACTCCTGTTGCCGTTTCGAGGCCATGTTCAAACAGGTGTTTACCAATTATAGAACAGACCACTGGGAGTGGGGGGCACCAGGAGGAGACTGGAGACAGGGCACAAAGCAGATTCACCCCTTTTTTCGGGAAAATTGTTTTATGTTGCTTTTGTATTGTTTAACCATATTAATGCATATGATATTTATAGTATTAATATGGTTTACTTTTTTTTTTTACGACCCTGATTTTTTGGTGCCCTACCGGCCATTTGGTGCCCTACGCAGTGTGCGTTATGTGCGTTTGCGGAGCTACGGCACTGCGTCTGGCACTGCGGGATTTGATTCCCTGCCGTTGTAGTGTGTTACTGATGGTGACCTTTGTTACTTTGGGCCCAGCTCTCTGCAGGTCATTCACCAGGACCCCCGTGTGGTTCTGGGATCTTTGCTCACCGTTCTCATGATCATTTTGACCCCACGGGATGAGATCTTGCGTGGAGCCCCAGATCGAGGGAGATTATCAGTGGTCTTGTATGTCTTCCATTTTCTGATGATTGCTCCCACAGTTGATTTTTTCACACCAAGCTGCTTGCCTATTGTAGATTCACTCTTCCCTGTCTGGTGCAGGTCTACAATACTTTTCCTGGTGTCCTTCGAAAGCTCTTTGGTCTTGGCCATGGCGGAGTTTGGAGTCTGACTGTTTGAGGCTGTGGACAGGTGTCTTTTATACAGATGATCAGTTCAAACAGGTGCCATTCATACAGGTAACGAGTGGGGGACAGAAAAGCTTCTTACAGAAGACGTTACAGGTCTGTGAGAGCCAGAGATTTTCCTTGTTTGAGGTGACCAAATACTTATTTTCCACCCTGATTTACGAATAAATTCTTTACAAATCCTACCATGTGAATTCATGGATTTTTTTTTCACATTCTGTCTCTCACAGTTGAAGTGTACCTCTGGTGCAAATTACTGACCTCTGTCATCATTTTAGGTGGGGGAACTTGCACAATCGGTGGCTGACTAAATACTTTTTTGCCCCACTGTAAGTGGTACCCACATGTCAATTTGTTTGAGCCTAAAACACAGACTACTCCATGACCCGAATTATTGTTTAATCCTTCCCATCAATACCTCTCAGTTCCACATCTCTAACTCATGTTATTCTCCATGCAGCTCTAACAGCAGTGGTCCAAACACAGCAGACTGTGCTGGCAGCAGTGGGACAAGATGCTGAATTCAGCTGTCAGCTCTTGGACACTAAAGACGTCCTTCAGGTCACATGGCAGAAAATCTCACGTGATGTGGAGACAAATGTTGCCACCTACAGCAAGTACTATGGTCAGAGAGTGAATGATGGCTTTAAAGATAAAGTCAAGTTTAAATACACTGGACTACAGAACTGCTCCATAGTCGTCAGGAATGTGACGGAGCAGGATGAAGGCTGCTATCACTGTCTGTTTAACACTTATCCTGAAGGCTCCTTCACAGGTAGAACCTGCTTCCAAGTCTATGGTAAGAACTTTTGCATTAATGTGTTTAAATGTGCTAGAAACTGATTTCCTTTCAACAACATATTCCTTGCAATATCTCCTGATCCTTCACAGAGCTGCATGAACCTGTTGTTGATGTCAGAGAGTCAAACTCTACTGAAGAGTGGGTTGTTTCCTGTTCAGCCACTGGTCGACCTGCTCCCACAGTAACACTCAGTGTCTCACAACAAGACCTCAGCTTCTCACAATACAACACTGTCAGTGTGTCCAACACCAACGCTACATTCACTGTCACCACTACAGCTGTGCTCTCAGGTTCACGTAAACACAGCACACAGGTGGGATGTGCAGCACGAGTGCTCTCTGCTCCTCACAGAGAGGTGATGGAGACGATTCCTGAGGTCCAAAAACCATCTGTTGGTGGTGAGAAACTCTTTCTGTATACCACAGACTAGACTAGAGACGGATGATACTTGGGTAAATTTGACTGGGATCTAATAACAATGACTTCAATACTTCTGCCTTTCCCTTCAATTCATGAGTGATGTACTATTGGTGGTCAGCGTCACTTTTTTCTGTTTTTTTTCACAGATTTTCCCTCAATCACTGTAATAGCTGCAGCAGTGCTGGTGTTGGGGTTTGTCTTTTTCTGTTGCTCCACTATGCTGCTTGAAGAAAAGTTACCTTTTCACTTTCTACTTAATGTATGTCGTTTTGTAATGTGTCTTATCTTATTAACTATCATTAGTGATTTATCGATTCTAACCCAAAATCTATCTAGTAATGTCTGCACATATTTTCAGTACTGATTTTAAAGTGTTCTAATCCTTCTCTCACTCAGGGAACCCAATAAGGATTCAAATACTTCAAAAGTCAACCAATGACATTGATGTGTAAGACTATTTAATAATTATTTATTTTTTTATATTTCATTTATTCATTCATTCTTTGCACTGTGATTTAACCCATCTTTGTGTAAAGCAGGGGTGTCAAACTCCAGGCCTTGAGAGCCAGCGTCCTGAAGCTTTTAAATGTATCTCTGCTGCAACACATCTGAATAAAATCATTAGGTCATTAGCATGACTCTATAGAATTTGACCGCATGCTGAGTTGGCAACCCATAAGCCTACTCAAGTAAATTTAAATAAATGTAAGTACATACCACCAGGTAGCTCCACTCGTACCCAGTGTAACGGGAAGTGAGAGGGTTAGGTTTTGGCGCTTTGAATGTTCAGTTGTGTGATGCAGCGATTAACGTTTGAGTAAAATATTGGGCTCTCTCGTGTCTTCCCTACATTCCTCCACAATGTACGTTTTTGCAAAAATGTACTTCTAGAAGTACTTTTATTGCACGATGTTCATTCACTCATGAGCTGCTGCAACATGAATCAAATGGCTGAACGGCCACCTTGGCGTGCAGTCAAGTTCTACAGTCTGCTAATGATCTAATAATAAGTATTAATATTCCTCACTCACCTTACTAAGTGTTTGTGAACACAGCCAGAAACATTTGCATCACAAACACAGACTAGTGTTTATTAGCAGAAGCTTTTGGGTGGTTGCTCTCAAACCTGTGTACAAGTTTAAGCATTAATGGTCCCGTCACTGATTTCCAGGTATCCAATGTCAGGCCTAACAGATGGATTCAGACGCAGGAAGCGTTCTGGCAAGCAAAGGGTTGACAATTTATTAACACAGAGGGAAACCACAGTGATGTGTATATACAGTGAATGGGGCAGGGGTTCAGGGCTCGAGGGGAAGGAATCCACACTCGCTGTCCACTCGGCCCAAACTCCGCCACTCCTCTTCTTACGCACACTCGCTTCTCCACAGCCACTCTCGCTCCAATTTCCACTTATGTTGACACACACAGGGATCACAGGTCAGGGTCCGCCACCAGTTCCGGGGAGATCTAAACACAAAGAGTCCAATTAGATCAATACGCCACACAACACTGAGAGAGTTTGTCTTAGGAGAGCTGAGAGCACGAACATGGGAGGTTCAACGTTCCGGTGCCGAATACTCCGTGCCGCAGCGTTAAATAGGCAAGGGGGACGCCGCCTGATCAGCAACAGGTGTAGAAATCACCGCAGATGCGTGGGCCAAGGGTGAGAGCCTACAATGAGCTCCACCCAGGGAAGCAGGAGAGAAAACAAAACAAACCTGTGGCCAACACGAGCGAGCCGGAGAGGCACAGGGACCATGACAGCCAATACCATGTGCACAAGTTCACCCAGATGGTTCCTCTCCTCTGTAACTTGGAGGATGTGGAGTAGGCTGTATTTCAATCAATCAATCAATCAATCAATCAATCAATCAATCAATCAATCAATCAATCAATCAATCAATAACCATGTCTAAAAACAACACAGGTTGACCAAAGTGCTGTACACAGTAAAAGAAAAAGGTAGAAACAAATACACACAATGAACAAAACAAAAAATAATCCCAAATTTCGTTTTTTTTCTGAAGGGGTCAAACACTTTTATGCAAGAATGACAGCGAGGTGAAAAACCTTCACCTGCAAGAAAACTCGAGCTGTGACTCATAGTACGAACACACACCTCACAGTAACACACTTTGTTTAATGTGAACTTTTTGCCAAGCTAGCTAATCCTGACCAACACACCAGACACAGAAGATAAAGGAACGATGTTTTACTGTTAGAGACAGAAAGGTGTGACCAGGAGATATTTTATTTTGTATTCTTATGATCGCAGTTATAATCAGAAGTATCAATCATTAATCATTTACCATTTTTGAACCAGTTGACAGAATAATCTTTGAAACTACATCTATGTTAATATTAATCTACACAGATTATCAGTACTTTAATCAGTCTATTGTTGTTCGGCATTATTCTTGTTATTTGCTTAAAGCTGTTTTACAGCTTTGTAACCACTCAGAAGCCTGTGGGTCCTGCTGGACCCTGCCTTAGTTCTGCACGTACACAGGCCTTTAGAAAACTTGCACGTACTTATATAACTCACGCACGTTTACACACACACTTAGTAAGAATAGGAGGGTCGTTTGAGGACACCATTCTGATAGATACACTTTCACAAAAGGCACAAATGTAATACACACTTGTTTTTCTCTAAAAACTAGCAGTTCATGTCCATATTAGGTAAACTCTCTGAACAGGCCCAAACTGTTATCATTTCCAGTAAGGTCCAACTGTGTGACGTCATCACGGTAATATAAGCATGAAAAGCCTCCGCCCGGCGGAGATTGTTGATGTAAAACTGTTTTCCCCACACTTCTGCGCAAAGTGTGTAATAAAATCACTATTTTTGACACCTTCCACGGACTCGGCTTGTTTTTCCTTCTCAACCAAACCGAACCACTCGCAACAACTTGGTGCCGAAAATCCCGGTTGGGAGAGAAGGGAGCTTGCAGCTGGCTGTCGTGTGGGTGACAAAGGGGGCGAGGGCCAGCAGCCTATCTGAGTGACGCCAGGCGACATAATAAGAAAGGTGAGTGCCACCTGTTGATTTTCATCCAAAGGCGCTATATTGGAAGTTAAAACTAAATTTAATTAAAATAATATTCACTCAGTATGGGTTTCTGGTGTTTGTCCATAGTGATTTTGTGGGGTATTTGGTGTTAAAATTCGGGGAACATTTGATTGATAAAATTTATTGCTGTTTATTGTGGGAGCGAATTTTAAGAGGTTTAAGAGGTTATATGAGGTTAAAATAATACGGTTAAGGTGAAAAGAATACGGTGTAAGGTTAAGAAACACGGTTTAAGGTGTGTGGAAACAAATAACACGGTTTAAGGTGGATGGCTGGATGCCAGCAGTCATCTGGTTAGTGTAGGGTATTTGGTTTAATTGATTAGCAGGGACGCGGTCCCGGGCTTCAGATAATTAGACGGCGCTGAGAGCGCACCGTGAGGCTTTTAAAACAAGTACATTTTCTTAGGACGGGGGACCCGGTCCCCTAAGGGCGCATTTGCTCAGCACTGTGGCGGTGACCCCTGACCTCGGACGCGGGATCAGGTTTTTTGCTCGGTTGGTTGCCGGGGAGGTTCGAGCATCCCAAATAAACCGAAGCAGTCGACTGGAGACCGCTTCCTTACTGCGCCAGATTGATCGACAGGGTCGTGGACCCGGCTGCCTCCTACTTAAACGTCAGGAGCTTGTGAACTTTAAGAAAAGCCAGAAACGTGAGCCGGGACATCATTGCCTTTCACGCACCTGGTGGAGATCCTTGTTTTTTATCTGGCGAGGTGCAGTTTTAAATTAACTAGAACTTAGTAATGAGGCCGTTTTCAAGGTGGCGTACTTGAAACGTGTAATTGATCAGGAAGAGCGCGGCTCTGGGCTGAAAGACGCTTTTAAATTGTTCGAAAAATTTAGGAACACCAGCAGAAGAATAGGGAAGAGAAGTTGTTCTGGCATATGGTGTTTTCTTAGGAATTCGAGCGCTCTCGGGAGGGCGTTCCCGAAGTGTATAATTGTTTAGTAAGGCGAGGCCTGGGCTTAGAAGCTTTTAAATTAGTCAAAAACTTAGGTGTAACCTCTTCTGGCATATGACGTCTATGCGGGCCCGTGTGTAAATAGGTAAATAGGACTTAAATTACCTGTGTGTGTAAATAAGTTTTATAAATCTGTTGAGTCTGAAACTCCTTTATAATCTGTCTTTTTGTTAAGCCTGAAATTGTCTTTTGTTGGTGAAAATTCGGCTGTGTGGATCCAGAGTGTGAAAAAATGAAAACGCCTTTCTCTTCTCTCCCTCACAGAGAAGTGTGTGTGTATTTCTCCTAAGGAGAAAGGAGGGGTTGTGCTGTGCTGTGCGGCAGCGGGCACCCGCGCGCGAGCACGAGCGGTGTGTGTGTGAAGCCGCGGCCTTGATTTCATGTTTGTACTTCTCAATTTTAAATGCTTGACAGTTAGTTTTTGAGGAGGTGAAAGTGTGTCTCCAGGTGATTAAAGATTTCGGTATATTAAATAAACTAAATTTTGTAGTCTTGTGTTTGTGATTTCCTAACGTGAGTATGGTTTAAGAGGATTTGATGGTCAATGATCTCTGGTGTAAAACTCCTGTAGGGTAGGAGTGTGGTGATAAATACATTGATAAAATTCTGAGAACTGGGTGTGATTGCTGTGAGATTTTCTACGTTGGGGTGTATTTCCTTCTCTACCTGGAAAAGGCAGAGATCTGTGCTTCATTTGATGTTGTGTATAAAGCTTTTAAAGGTTGGTTAAGTCTTTCGTCATAAGGAGGAAACGAGGGTGCATAGTAGATTGAGTGGATTCTTTTCTTGTGTGAAAACTTTGTAAATGAGTCTATACATATTGCATCTGTGCCTTTAAAGGAGTTGTGGCTCAAATCGTCTTTTGAGGGTCACGAGCCTTTGGCTGGCGCTATGATTAGCCAATCTACTGTGAGGATGGTATGAGTTTTAAGGGATTGCGCACGCTTACAGACACAGAGTCCAGAAACACACATGAGAGTATTGTTTCAAGGAAAAAGGCCTCAAAGTCGTGTGGTTGTTAGTTATTAGGGAAGTGAATGTGAGAGTGAATTTTTGCTGGTTTTGCGTGCTAAAATTTGTTGTAGTAGAAGTTTGTGAAGTTTCTCTTGTAAAGGAGCACTAGAGAGTGTGTGTGTGTGTGTGTGCTTGTGGGCGGTCTTTCTCTCTCTCTCTCTCTCTCTCAGGCTCAAGCCTAACGGAAGTTGAGCTTGACTGGCTTGTGAGACTTTGACTGCCGAAAGGGAAGTACAGCGAGGCTACCCCAAAGGGAGGAGCCTAAGACCGGCCATTTTGGTAAGGTAAGTGAGGTCAAAAAAGCAAAATGGCTGAAGAGGAAAAGGCGACCTCTGGTGGGGGAAAGAGATACAAGCCACTGGAGGATCAATTACAGCAATTGAAAAAAGCAATTAAAATGACTGAAGGGACTTCTTCAAAAGAGATTACTCGTCAGTGTCAAGAGTTAGATAAAGAAGTGAAGGACTTGTGTGAAAATCAACAGAAGACATTGGAGGACAGAATCCCTCTGCATTCCCTCTTTCAACGAGAAGGTGAGAAATGTGAGAAAAGGATTAAGGAGCTTGAAGAGGAATCCTTAGGACGTTTTCAGGGGAGAAAAATAAAGGCTGAAAAGAAACGTATGATGGAAAAACAAAGTAAGTATTGCAAGCTTATGATTGTCTCCCAAGGTGTTTCTCACTGGATGCAAGAGGAAGCGAACGACATCAAGCCAGCCTTAAAAAAGGAAGCTGAGGCTGAGGGAAGGTTATATCCCAGCCTGAAGGATTTCCTGAGTGCCCCACCCCCTCCTTATATTTGTCCAGTGGTGACTTTGGAGGGCGGCAACATGTGGGGGTCGGATGGAAAAACAGGAATAGTGACAGGTGGAATTGTCAATTTACAGGAGAATTCTAGACCATCGACATCTACTCCGGCCACAGGGGAGGCAGACACAGGAGCAGTGCAGTCTCAATCAGGGGCACCTGCACAGAAAACGAGGCAGCCTCAATCAGCAGTAGCTGCATCAGAGGTAAGTCAGCCCCACCCTGTCGCTGGGACATCACAAGGAACCACGACACGGGGGTTGATCTTGATCCCTCCCTCTCTTTTTGGCCCAGATGGAGCTACAAAAGAAGCTCAACCTGAGGCATCTACAAGTATCGGTCAGGTGACATCGCAACAGCCCAGCCAGGAAAATCCATCACAGGAGGTCTGGACTTCAGAGGAAGATTCACCGTCACTACAATATCAGAGGGCGCCATCAAAGGCGACCCATAAAACCAATCAGAAGGCAATGGTTGACAATCCTGAGGACGAACGGTGGCAAGGCCATGTTTTTGGAAAGGAAACTGAAAATCGGGAGGCTGTGATACAGCTGGAACGCCTCTTGAAGAAACTGGAGGATGAAGGGGTAGCAACACCACGCAGCGTAGCGCAAACCCTTTATGCATTAGAAAAGGACTTGGCTGCCTCAGGAAAAACCAACACACGAAAATCCAGAGAAGTGACAAACCTGGAGAGGGGAGGATTCACCCCAAATTTTCAGGCTCCCACAGGAATGACGACCCTTCGCTCAGGGAGGGTCCTGGAGGATCCAAGAGATAAAAGACCATCCATTTTTGAAAAGAATCGGAAGAAGACTGGTGTATTGCCAACGGAAGAAGGACAGCGTGACGCAGAGGAGGAATTACCTCTGACAATGCCTTTATTGACGGGTGCACGGGGTGAACCAGTTTACCACCCCTATAATATGAGAGATCTTGAGGCTCTGGTGAAGCAGCTGCCTCCCATTACAGAGGGAGGGGCGGCTTGGTTGAGAAGACTCGGGAGTCTTACAGAAGGAGAAGAGCTCGCATTGGGAGATTTCAGAGCTATCGGAGGGAGGACTTTGAGAGGTGGAGGCCTAGCAGATGTGGAAGAGATAGCCAGAACTACATGTCAACCAAACGATGTCCCCTATGCCAGGGTGCGAAATGCTCTCTCTGACGCAGTGCGTGAGAAGTACCCGACCCATAACATTGGCACTACACCTAGGATTGTTTGGAGCCCAGAATACTCCCCTAGGGAGTTTATGGAGCATGCAAAAGAACAGTGGATCCTCCAAACAGGGAGAGCATCCTGGGCAGAATGGTGAACCAAGGGCGTGGTTCCGATCTGCAGTGCTAGCTGGTCTCCCAGAACGAGTAACAAAAGATCTACAAAAGAATCCAGACTTTGCGGTGGCAGATTCAGCAAAATGGGAGAGGCACATTATACATCGACTTGAGCTGGAAAAGGACGAGGTGAACAAGAAAAAACAGGAGCTGGAAGAGGCGCAAGGGCAGTTAGTGAAATTGAAATTGGCTGAGGCGAGAGAGAAATTAAATGAAAAGAAAAAGGAAAATAAAGATGGACCTAAGAAGATGCTGGTGGCGCAGCCACAGGGTGATCCGGGGCCTGATTGGCCAGATTTGGATCCGGTTCTGTATCCTGATGACCGATGGCCCGCCAATGGACCAAGGCAAGGAAGACCCGCGGGGAATTGGGGGGCTACTAGGTCGTTGAGGGGACGTGGTGGATCTCAAAGGGGAGGTGGACCAAGGGGCCGTGGTCTGGGGGGACCTATGCTGGACCCGAATGTATGCAGAAGGTGTGGAGGACGAGGACATTGGGTTCGTGATTGTCCTACACCATGGCCAGCTGAAAGGAGTTATCAACCACCACCCCAGACTCAGAGAGCACCGCGAGGCGGGGCAGTCCAGACAAGGGGATATCAAGCTCCAAACCCAGGCATGGCGCCAGCGGCTCAGTATCCTCTGGCGGACTGGGGCAGAGAGGAGGAGCTGTACTGACGGGACCCACAGAGACAAGACAACATGGGAACGGTAGACCCAATGTTGTCAATAAGTGTCGAAGGAACCGAAATGAACTTTCTTGTGGACACTGGAGCTACCTACTCGACGCTGAAACAAAAACCAAGCAGTGCCACACTTTCCAACCATGTGGTCAGCGTTGTGGGGTTTACTGGGGTTCCGAAAACTCTGCCGACAACCAATCCAGCCCTGACGGTGCTGGGAAAACAGACTTTGAAGCACAGCTATGTGGTGGCTCCCGATGTACCTGTGAACTTGATGGGCAGGGATCTGCTCATCAAACTGGGGGCCACTATAATGTGTTCTGCTGATGGACTAACAGTCACACTTCCAGGAGGAAAAGAGTTTCCGTGCCTGGGGACGTTTTCAAAGAACCAGTATTTGCTGAAAGACTGTGAACAAACGACCGCTGATATCTACTGGGGTCGGTTGGTGGATGAAGGCATCTTGAGACAGTATCAGCTGTGGAAACCTTGGATTATGGCCTTGGCAGTCTATTCTCCCCCCCGAGATCAATTCCATGTCACCCTCTATTATGATAGGAACGACGACGAAATTTATAAGGACCTGTTCCAGTCTGAGCTTGAAGGTCAGACCTGGAATGTTTGTTCTCGAAACATCTATGTCGGTCCTGAAGGCGTCGCTGCAGCAGTAAATTTAACCGCCGAACAATGGCCTTGGTTCAAAATGGGGCCTGATTCAGTCCCGCACATTACATTGGCGGTCCATGAAGGTCATCGGGCGAAGGAGCTGGGAACAATGGTCAGGAGAGCTCTCGAGGAACCTGGCTGGCAAGCTACTCAGATTCCAGACGTTTGGTACTCGCCAAAGTGCAAAATTTATCGTATCACTTGTCAATCAGAGGACACAGTGATGTTGGAGCATGAACAAATCTCAAGAATCCATGGGAGAGAAAGAATAGATCATGCGGATGCAGTTGCCGCACTTGCGACTCTTCCTGACACCTTGTGGTCAGCAGGACCTACAGATGTGGGCCAGGCAACGTGTTCGCCTGTTTTATTCCAGCTGAAGTCTGAAACGCCAATTTGGAAACCACAGTATAGGCAAAAGAGAGAAGCTGAGGAGGGAATTGCAGAAACCATTGAGGGGCTATTGAAAGTAGGGGTGCTTGAGCCCTCCCAATCCTACTGGAATACTCCTATTTTGCCAGTAGAGAAGCATGGCACCGGAAAGTACAGAATGGCACATGACTTAAGAGCCATCAATGCCATTTTACGTACTGACACGGTGCCAGTCCCAAATCCATACACAGCACTGACGGCATTAACACCAGACCAGAAGTGGTTTACATGTATTGATCTAGCGAATGCATTTTTCTGTCTCCCATTGCATGAGTCTCTGAGGGACATTTTTTCATTCACATATGGGGGACAACAGTACAGATACACAAGGTTGCCACAAGGGTTTGCACTTTCCCCTGGCATCTTCAACCAAGTGTTGAAAGGAGTTTTATCGCCATGTCATCTCCCAGAGGGGTGTTCCCTGGTGCAATATGTTGATGATCTGCTTATTGCAGCTCCGTCTGCTTCGGCATGCACGGCAGCTTCACTTACCATACTGAAGAGACTCGCTGAGTGCGGGTTCAAGGTCAGTAAAGAAAAGTTGCAGTTGGTCCGACCAGAAGTAACATTTCTGGGCCGTGTCATTGCCCACAAATCAGTGGGTCTGCTAAACACTCATCGTGATCAGATTTTGACACATCCAAAACCACGTACGGTTAAGGAGTTGCTCTCATTCTTGGGGTTGACGGGATACAGCCGGCACTTCATTCCAAATTATGCGGGCAAAACAGCCCTGTTGAGGGATTTGGTAAAAACGGCAGGTGTCAGAAATCTTAAGGCTGAACTGCCATGGACATCAGCCACTGAGTCGGCGTTTATCGCATTGAAAACAGGACATGTCAAGGTCGGCTGATCTTGCCATCCCCAATTATGAACAACCCTTCTATCTTGATGTTTCAGAAACACACGGGATAGCTAATGGGGTGTTGTTTCAGAAAAAAGGGGGAGGAAGAGATGTACTTATGTACGTGGTGTGATAGTAGGAAGGGGAGAGGGGGGGAGGGGCGGGAGAGCAGAGGATGGGAGCCCACGGCCACAAGGTGGCCACCAAAAAAAAAACCTTGGAAAAAACAGATTGGGGACATAAAGTGGAGAGCAGAAGACAGAAACAAATGAGTGTAGAGAAAAAACTGCGGCCACAAAGTGCGCAAGAAACGGGGTCTGTAAAGTGGCAACGGGTTAGTGTAAGAAGGGATGTTGTAGGACCATGCTCAGAAGTTCTCCTATTTGGGGGATTGGTTTTGTTTTTGTGGTTGTGTTTGGATGTCCCATGTCTGGTATGTGGTCTGGTCAATTTCTATCATTTGTCCGTCTATGCTTGCTAGGCCACAGGCTCCGGAGAGGAGATTTAATCTTAAATGATGCCGGTTTAAATAAGTAAGTTTCAGAAAATGTGAAAACAACTGTGGGTTAAACCCTCCATCAAACGGATAAGAATGTGTCACTCTGACCGTGTTTTTTGTTCTCGTTTCACTGCAAGACTGTGAGGTAGGTCAGGTTCCTTTTGTTTGATGAAAAGGGGGGAGGCAAGTGCAGAGATATTTACCTTGTTCTCCGGGTCCAAGATGCTAGCATGGGGAAAACTACTGAGCATTAGCAGGTCGACATTAGTGAGCAATGCTTAGGAAAAACGTTCCGGTGCCGAATACTCCGGGCCGCAGCGTTAAATAGGCAAGGGGACGCCGCCTGATCAGCAACAGTGTGAGAAATCACCGCAGATGCGTGGGCCAAGGGTGAGAGCCCACAATGAGCTCCACCCAGGGAAGCAGGAGAGAAAACAAAACAAACCTGTGGCCAACACGAGCGAGCCGGAGAGGCACAGGGACCATGACAGCCAAACCATGTGCACAAGTTCACCACAGATGGTTCCTCTCCTCTGTAACTTGGAGGATGTGGAGTAGGCTGATTTCAATCAATCAATCAATCAATCATAATCAATCAATCAATCAATCAATCAATCAATCAATCATAACCATGTCTAAAAACAACACAGGTTGACCAATGTGCTGTACACAGTAAAAGAAAAAGGTAAGAAACAAATACACACAATGAACAAACAAAAATAAATCCCAAATTTCGTTTTTTTTCTGAAGGGGTCAAACACTTTTATGCAAGAATGACAGCGAGGTGAAAAACCTTCACCTGCAAGAAAACTCGAGCTGTGACTCATAGTACGAACACACACCTCACAGTAACACACTTTGTTTAATGTGAACTTTTGCCAAGCTAGCTAATCCTGACCAACACACACCAGACACAGAAGATAAAGGAACGATTTTACTGTTAGAGACAGAAAGGTGTGACCAGGAGATTTTATTTTTGTATTCTTAGGATCACAGTTATAATCAGAAGTATCAATCATTAATCATTTGCCATTGTTGAACTAGTTGACAGAATAATCTTTGAAACTACATCTATGTTATATATATACAAAGATTATCAGTACTTTAATCAGTCTATTGTTTGTTCGGCATTATTCTTGTTATTTGCTTAAAGCTGTTTTACAGCTTTGTAACCACTCAGAAGCCTGTGGGTCCTGCTGGACCCTGCCTAGTCTGGCACGTACACAGGCCTCAGAGAACTTGCACGTACTTATATAACTCACGCACGTTTACAACACCACTTAGGAAGAATAGGGGGGTCGTTTGAGGACACCATTCTGATAGATATACTTCACAAAAGGCACAAATGTAAACACACTTGTTTTTCGCTAAAAACAGCAGTTCATGTCCATATAGGTAAACTCTCTGAACAGGCCCAAACTTATCATTCCAGTAAGGTCCAACTGTGTGGACGTCATCATGGTAATATAAGCATGAAAAGCCTCCGCCCGGCGGAGATTGTTTGAGGTAAAACGTTTTCCCCCACACTTCTGCGCAAGTGGTGTAAATAAATCACATTTTTGACACCTCCACGGACTCGGCTTGCTTTCCTTTTACCCAAACCGAACCATCGCAACAACTTGTGCCGAAAATCCCGGTGGGAGAGAAGGAAGCTTGCAGCTGCCTGTCGTGTGGGACAAAGGGGGCGAGGGCCACCAGCCTATCTGAGTGGACGCAAGGCGACATAATAAGAAAGGTGAGTGCCACCTGTTGATTTTCATCCAAAGGCGCTAATTGGAAGCCAAAACTAAATTTAATTAAATTAATATCACTCAGTATGGGTTTCTGGTGTTTGTCCATAGTGATTTTGTGGGGTATTGGTGTTAAATTCGGGGAACATTTGATTGATAAAATTATTGCTGTTTAGTGTGGAGCGAATTTTAAGAGGTTTAAGAGAGTTATATGAGGTTAAAAAATACGGTTAAGGTGAAAAGAAGACGGTGTAAGGTTAAGAAACACGGTTTAAGGTGTGTGGAAACAAATAACACGGTTTTAAGGTGGATGGCTGGATGCCAGCAGTCATCTGTGTTAGTAGGGTTTTTGGTTATAATTAGCAGGGACGCGGTCCCCGGGCTTCAGATAATTAGACGGCGCTGAGAGCGCACCGTGAGGCTTTTAAAACAAGTACATTTTCTTAGGACGGGGGACCCGTTCCCCTAAGGGCGCATTGCTCAGCACTGTGGCGGTGACCCCTGACCTCGGAGCGGGATCAGGTTTTTGCTCGGTTGGTTGCCGGGGAGGTTCGAGCATCCCAAATAAAACCGAAGCAGTCGACTGGAGACCGCTTCCTTACTGCGCCAGATTGATGACAGGTGCGTGGGACCCGGCTGCCTCCTATTAAACGTCAGGAGCTTGTGAACTTTAAGAAAAGCCAGAAACGTAAGCCGGGACACATTGCCTTTCACGCACTGGTGGAGACCTTGTTTTTTTATCTGGCGAGGTGCAGTTTTTAAATATTAATTAGAACTAGTAATGAGGCCGTTTTCAAGGTGGCAACTTGAAACGTGTAATTGACAGGAAGAGCGCGGCTCTGGGCGAAAGACGCTTTAAATTGTTCGAAAAATTTAGGAACACCAGCAGAAGAATAGGGAAGAGAAGTTGTTCTGGCAATATGTGTTTTCTTAGGAATTCGAGCGCTCTCGGGAGGGCGTCCCGAAGTGTATAATTGTTTAGTAAGGCGAGCCTGGGCTTAGAAGCTTTTAAATTAGTCAAAAACTTAGGTGTAACCTCTTCTGGCATATGACGTCTATGCGGGCCCGTGTGTAAATAGGTAAATAGGACTTAAATTACCTGTGTGTGTAAATAAGTTTAAAATCTGTTGAGTCTGAAACTCCTTTATAATCTGTCTTTTTGTTAAGCCTGAAATTGTCTTTTGTTGGTGAAAATTTGGCTGTGTGGATCCAGAGTGTGTGAAAAATGAAAACGCCTTTCTCTCTCTCCCTCAGAGAAGTGTGTGTGTATTTCTCCTAAGGAGAAAGGAGGGGGGTTTGCTGTGCTGTGCGGCAGCGGGCACCCGCGCGCGAGCAGCGGTGTGTGTGTGAAGCCGCGGCCTTGATTTCATGTCTGTACTTCTCAATTTTAAGTGCTTGACAGTTAGTTTTTTGAGGAGGTGAAAGTGTGTCTCCAGGTGATTAAAGATTTTCGGTATATTAAATAAACTAAACCTTGTAGTCGTGTGTTTGTGATTTCCTATGGAGTATGGTTTAATAGGATTAATGGTTAATGATCTCTGGTGTAAAACTCCTGTAGGGTAGGAGTGTGGTGATAAATACATTGATAAAATTTGAGAACTAGGTGTGATTGCTGTGAGATTATCTAGTTGGGGTGTATTTCCTTCTCTACCTGGAAAAGGCAGAGATCTGGGCTTCATTTGATGTTGTGTATAAAGTTTTAAAGGTTGGTTAAGTCTTTCGTCATAAGGAGGGAACGGGTTGCATGTAGATTGAGTGGATTCTTCTTGTGTGAAAACTGTAAATGAGTTTTATACAATTGCATCTGGCGTTAAAGGAGTTTGTGGCTCAAATCGTCTCTTGAGGGTCACGAGCCTTTGGCTGGCGCTAGGATAGCCAATCTACGGGAGGATGGTATGAGTTTTGAGGGATTGCGCACGCTTACAGACACAGAGTCCGAAACACACATGAGAGTATGGTTTCCAGGCAAAAGGCCCAAAGTCGTGTGGTGGTTAGTTATTAGGGAAGGTGAAGGTGAGAGGGAATTTTTTTCTGGTTTTGCGTGCTGAAATGTTGCAGTGAAGTGTTGTGAAGTTACTCTTGTAAAGGAGCACTAGAGAGTGTGTGGTGGTGTGCTTGTGGCGGGCTTTCTCTCTCCCTCTCCTCTCAGGCTCAAGCCTAACGGAAGTTGAGCTTGACGGCTTGTGAGACTCTGACTGCCGAAAGGGAATTACAGGCGAGGCTACCCCAAAGGGAGGAGCCTAAGACCGGCCATTTTGGTAAGGTAAGTGAGGTCAAAAAGCAAAATGGCTGAAGAGGAAAAGGGCGACCTCGTGGTGGGGAAAGAGATACAAGCCACTGGAGGATCAATACAGCAATTGAAGAAAGCAATTAAAATGACTGAAGGGACTCTTCAAAAGAGATGCTCGTCAGTGTCAAGAGTTAGATAAGAAGTGAAGGAATGGTGTGAAATCAACAGAAGACACTGGAGGACAGAATCCCCTGCTTCCCTCTTTCAACGGAAGGTGAGAAATGTGAGAAGAGGATTAAGGAGCTTGAAGAGACTCCTTAGGACGTTTTCAGGGGAGAAAAATAAAGGCTGAAAAGAAACTGTATGATGGAAAAAACAAAGTAAGTATTGCAAGCTTATTATGGTCTCCCAAGGTGTTTCTCACTGGATGCAAGAGGAAGCGAACGACATCAAGCCAGCCTTGAAAAAGGAAGCTGAGGCTGAGGGAAGTTATATCCCAGCCTGAAGGACTTCCGGAGTGCCCCACCCCCCTCCTATATTGGTCCAGTGGTGACCTTGGAGGGCGGCAACATGTGGGGGTCGGATGGAAAACAGGAATAGTGACAGGTGGAATTGTCAATCTACAGGAGAATCCTACACCATCGACATCTGCCCGGCCAAAGGGGAGGCAGACACAGGACAGCAGTGCCTCAATCAGGGGCACCTGCAGGACAACGAGGCAGCCTCAATCAGCAGTGGCTGCATCAAGAGGTAAGTCAGCCCCACACAGTTGCTGGGACATCACAAGGGACCAGTACACGGGGGTTGATCTTGATCCCTCCCCCTTTTTAGCCCAAATGGAGCTAGAAAAGGGAGCTCAACCGAGGCGTCTACAAGCACCGGTCAGGTGACATCGCAACAGCCCAGCCAGGAAAATCCATCCCAGGAGTTGGAACTCAGAGGAAGATCACCTTCACACAATATCAGAGGGCGCCGTCAAAGCGACCCATAAAACCAATCAGAAGGCAACCGTTGACAATCCCTGAGGAAGAACGGTGGCAAGGCCAGGTTTTTGGAAAGGAAACTGAGAACGGGAGGCCGTGATACAGATGGAACGCCTCTTGAAGAAACTGGAGGATGAAGGGGTAGCACAACACGTAGTGTAGCACAAACGCTTATGCATTGGAAAAGACTTGGCTGCCTCAGGAAAAAGCAACACACGAAAATCCAGAGAAGTGACAAACCTGGAGAGGGGAGGATTGCGCTCCAAATTTTCAGGCTCCACACAGGAAAGACGACCCTTCGCTCAGGGAGGGTCCTGGATGAACCAAGAGATAAAAGACCACCATTTTTGAAAAGAATCGGAAGAAGACTGGTGTTATGCCAACGGAAGAAGGACAGCGTGACGAAGAGGGAATTACCTCTGACAATGCCTTTATTGATGGGTGCACGGGGTGAACCAGTTTATCACCCCTAAATATGAGAGATCTTGAGGCTCTGGTGAAGCAGTGCTCCCCATCACAGAGGGAGGGGCGGCTTGGTTGAGGAGACTCGGGAGTCTCACAGAAGGAGAAGAGCCGCATTGGGAGATTTCAGAGCTAGCGAGGGAGGACTTTGAGAGGGTGGAGGACAGCAGATGTGGAAGAGAGAGCCAGAACTACATGTCAACCAAACGATGTCCCCAATGCAAGGGTGCGAAATGCTCTCTCTGACGCAGTGCGTGAGAATATACCGACCCATAACATTGGCACTACACCTAGGATTGTTTGGAGCCCAGAATACCCCCTAGGGAGTTTATGGAGCATGCAAAAGAAACAGTGGATCCTCCAAACAGGAGAGAGCCTGGGCAGAATGGTGAACCAAGAGCGTGGTTCCGATCTGCAGTGCTAGCTGGTCTCCCAGAACGAGTAACAAAAGATCTACAAAAGAATCCAGACTTTGCGGTGGCTGATTCCGCAAAATGGGAGAGGCACATTATACATCGACTTGAGCTGGAAAAGAACGAGGTGAGGCAAGAAAAGACAGGAGCTGGAAGAGGCGCAAGGGCAGTTAGTGAAATTGAAATTGGCTGAGGCGAGAGAAAAATTAAATGAAAAGAAAAAAGGAAAATAAAGATGGACCTAGAAGATGCTGGTGGGCAGCCACAGGGTGACCGGGGCCTGATTGGCCAGATTGGATCCGGTCTGTATCCTGATGACCGATGGCCCGCCAATGGACCAAGGCAAGGAAGACCCGCGGGGAATTGGGGGGCTACTAGGTCGTTGAGGGGCGTGGTGGATCTCAAAGGGGAGGTGGACCAAGGGGCCGTGGTCTGGGGGGACCTATGCTGGGACCCGAATGTATGCAGAAGGTGTGGAGGACGAGGACATTGGGTTTCGTGATTGTCCTACACATGGCAAGCGGAAAGGAGTTTCCAACCACCACCCAGACCAGAGAGCACCGCGAGGCGGGGCAGTCCAGACAAGGGAAGATACAAGCTCCAAACCCAGGCATGGCGCCAGCGGCTCAGTATCCTCTGGCCGACTGGGGCAGAGAGGAGGAGCTGTACTGACGACCACAGAGACGAGACAACATGGGAAACGGTAGACCCAAGTTGTCAATAAGTGTCGAAGGAACCGAAATGAACTTTCTTGTGGACACTGGAGCTACCTACTCGAGCGCTGAACAAAAACCAAGCAGTGCCACACTTTCCAACCATGTGGTCAGCGTTGTGGGGTTTACTGGGGTTCCGAAAACTCTGCCGAAAACCAATCCAGCCCTGACGGTGCTGGGAAAAAACAACTTTGAAGCACAGCTATGTGGTGGCTCCCGATGTACCTGTGAACTTGATAGGGGATCTGCTCATCAAACTGGGGGCCACATAATGGGTTCTGCTGATGGACTAACAGTCACACTTCCAGGAGGAAAGAGTTTCCGTGCCTGGGGACATTTTCAAAGAACCAGTACTTGCTGAAAGACTGTGAACAAACGACCGCGATATCTACTGGGGTCGGTTGGTGGATGAAGGCATCTTGAGAACAGATCAGCTGTGGAAACCTTGGATTATGGCCTTGGCAGTCTACTCTCCCCCCGAGATCAATCCATGTCACCCTCTATTATGAAGGAACGACGATGAAATTTAAAGGACCTGTTCCAGTCTGAGCTTGAAGGATAGACCTGGAATGTTTGTTTCTCAAAATCTATGTTGGGTCCTGAAGGCGTTGTGCTGCAGCAGTAAATTTAACCGACGAACAACGGCCTGGTTCAAAATGGGGCCTGATTCAGTCCCTCACATTACATGGCGGTCCATGAAGGTCATCAGCGAAGGGCTGGGAACAATGGTCAGGAGAGCTCTCGAGGAACCTGGCTGGCAAGCTACTCAGATTCCAGACGTTTGGGTATCGCCAAAGTGCAAATTACGTATCATTGTCAATCAGAGGACACAGTGATGTTGGAGCATGAACAAATCTCAAGAATCCATGGGAGAGAAAGAATAGATCATGCGGATGCAGTTGCGCACTTGCGACCTTCCTGACACCTTGTGGTCAGCAGGACCTACAGATGTGCCCAGGCAACGTGTTCGCCTTTTTTTTCCAGCTGAAGTCTGAAACGCCAATTTGGAAACCACAGAGAGGCAAAAGAGAGAAGCTGAGGAGGGAATTGCAGAAACCATTGAGGGCTATGGAAGTAAGGGGTGCTTGAGCCCTCCAATCCTACGGGAATACTCCTATTTTGCCAGTAGAAGAAGCATGGCACCGGAAAGTACAGAATGGCACATGACTTAAGAGCATCAATGCCATTTACGTACTGACAGGTGCCAGTCCCAAATCCATACACAGCACTGACGGCATAACACAGACCAGAAGTGGTTTACATGCAATCTAGCGAATGCATTTTTCTGTCTCCCATTGCATGAGTCTCTGAGGGACATTTTTTCGTTCACATAGGGGGGACAACAGTACAGATACACAAGGTTGTGCACACAAGGTTTGCACTTCCCCTGGCATCTTCAACCAAGTGTTGAAAGAAGTTTTATCGCCATGCCACTCCCAGAGGGGTGTTCCCTGGTGCAATATGTTGATGATCTGCTTATTGGCAGCTCCGTCTGCTTTCGGCATGTACGGCAGCTTCACTTACCAACTGAAGAGACGACGCTGAGTGCGGGTTCAAGGTCAGTAAAGAAAAGTTGCGAGTTGGTCCGACCAGAAGTAAAATTCGGGGCCGTGTCATTGCCCACAAATCAGTGGGTCTGCTAAACACACTCATCGTGATCAGATTTTGACACATCCAAAACCACGTACGGTTAAGGAGTTGCTCTCATCTTGGGGTTGACGGGATACAGCCGGCACTCATTCCAATTATGCGGGCAAAAAGCCCTGTGGAGGGATTTGGTAAAAACGGCAGTGTCAGAATCTTAAGGCTGGAACTGCCATGGACATCAGCCACTGAGTGGCGTTTATCGCATTGAAACAGGACAGGTCAAGGTCGGCTGATCTTGCCATCCCACATTAAACAACCCTTCTATCTTGATTTTCAGAAACACACGGGATAGCTAATGGGGTTTGTTTCAGAAAAAAGGGGGAGGAAGAGATGTACTTATGTACGTCAGCATTAGGCTGAATCCATTAGAGACAGGCAACCGAATGCACTCAGCATGCATTGGGGTGTCAAAAATTATACAAAAACAGCACATATAGTGAGGGACCATCCGTTGAAGGTGCTGACCACCCACAGTGTGGTGGCATATGTTAACTCACAAGCCTTACTATGACACCTCTCACACAACAGAGAGTTGTAAAGTGTTAGACGCTCCTAACTTGACCTTCAAACATGAAGGAATTAACATGGACAGTTTAATGGAGTCAGGAGGAGAACCTCAGGACTGCGCAAAGAGAGCTGAAGTGGATGAGAAGATAAGAGAAGACTTGAAAGCAGAACCTCTGACAGGAGCTGAAGATTGGTAATTCAGATGGCTCGCTGCAAGAGGTATGACGTCACGAGTTGGCTGTCCGCCGCGTTTTCCTTGCGGAAATTTGGGTTCTGCATTTCGAAGCTGTTTGAGCGGGCTGATGTCTCTACTGACTCAGCCCATTAAGATCGCCCAGTGAATTCCTTCATGGGAAGTCCCGAAGAATTTGCGACGTCTGAACACTTGACACAAGTCTACTTGTGTGTGTGGAGAGGTGGCATAGTAAAGGCTTGTGGAGTTACATATGCCAAAGCAACCCCCCCCCCCCCCCCCCACACGTGGGTGTCAGGCACCTTCAACGGATGGTCCCTCAATATATGGGCGGTCTTTTGTAGATTTGTGACACCCGCAATAGCAGGCTTGAGTGCATCTCGGGTGCCGTGTCCTAATTGGATTCAGCCTAATGCGG